>NC_133647.1:77997011-78297011 GCF_009905375.1 Apium graveolens
CCTCCCTCCCTCTCGGCTCAACCCTCACTCTCGGCCATCCCATAGCCGAGGCCCTCCATCCCCTTCATTTCTTCATTCTTTCACCCAAACAATCATCTTATATTCAAGTAATTTTACTCCCTATATGTTATTCTTATATATTTCAAAAGTATAGAGTGAAAAACCTATGTTTTGACCTTGCATGGTGATGTTTTTGTTAAACTCAAAAGTGAACCTCCTTGATTCTTGTGAATCTAAGGCTTTCACCATGAGTTATAGTATCATAGGGTCAAGAATGGCTAGACATAAGAGTGTTACACTTATGCGAATGCTGTTTTTACCCTAATCCATTCGGCCATGACTTGATAGGAGCCGAATGGATGGTGTTTTGTTGCCTTGTTAACATTTTTGTGTATTTTGTGATGATAACATGAATTTTGTAGTAAAGTCTTGATAAAATCCTTTTGCATGCTAGTTGATCATTTAGTTGTAATCCATGTTAGGCTTGCATGTTGAATTATGATAAAATTTATTTGGAAATCATGTTGTTCTGGTTTGAAAAACCCGAAGGCATGCATGCATGTGGAATTCTCTTAGTTTGTTGTGAAATTTTGATCATTTGGAAAGATTTTGTTAGTGAGCCTTAATTTCAGTAGGAATAATGTGATAATATTGATTTATGCTTCTTGTTGCATGGTAATAAATTGTGGTTATCTTTTATAAAAATATATATCTTGTTGTTTCAAAAGTATGAAGATTTGCGATTTGTTAAGAGTAGTCTCTTTTGTTTTGCCATAGTTGCACCTTAGGTAAGGATGATCTCACCAAGGGTATTTTAAGAAAAAGGGAGTTAGTTCAGTAGAATACCAAGTATAGGTCTTGGTTTAAGTATTTAGTTGTTGTTAGTTGGGTTTGTCAAGTCAAAATCTTGGAAAATGAGAAGTTATAGTTTCTGCAGAAAAATCAGTTTAGTACCCTGAGGTTTAGAGTGAGTTTTGACCATGTCATTGATGTGCACTTTGAGGCCCAAGCCACCAGAAGTTAGTATGGGGAGTATATAATAGGTTTTAGGAGTTGGTTGGAGGTTTGCATGTCATTTGGTTAAGTGCACAAGTAGAATAACAAAATCTGTCCAGCAGGGGACAGTTTTGTTGCAACTTAGAAATAGGGAGATTTGGCCATGTCATGGGTAGGCCCTCATTAGGCCCAATTGGGCCTTAGTTAGAGGGTATGTCAGAGAAGTTTTTCCAACCATAGTTCATAGGATATGAGCTAGAACCATGTGTCACAAGTTAATTCAAGTCAGGGCATTTTCTGCCCAGAAAAACAGGGGTACCTTGGACTTTTAGCTTAGGCCCAAGAAGGCCCAAGCCAGGCCTTTGAGCCACATCAAGCTTGTGAGATGCCCTTAGGTCAGGAGAGTTTGTGTAAAAAATTTTGAAGAAAAACTTGTAGTTTAAGAGTGTCTAATGCACTCAAGAAACCTTAGTTACCATTCTGAAATTTGCACCAGTAAGCACTTTCACTTATCACATAGTTTCAGGACACTTAGAAGTGAGTATTAGGTCGACCACCATAGTTGTAAGATAGTATAAGGTCAGTAGAGCAAAAGGCACAAGTGAGGGTCAATAGGTTTTGGATAATTTAGGAAAGGCACATTGAGTTAGGAAGCCCAAATTCGAAGACTTCGTTTAGTTAGCGACCAAGTAATTTAAGTGGTGAGTCGAGATCATCCAAGCCTAGTGTGGCGTTATGGTGTATGTGATGTTATTTGGTATTAATATACGATATGTGATTATGTGGCTACGTGTGTACATTTAAAAATATAAATGTTGGATATGAATTATGTGTGTATAGGCCTAAGTGCCATCCATGTTTAATTTCGGGTTGTAAATAGGTTAAGATGGAAAGAATATATTATAATGAGGATTATTATTATTTATGTAGGATCTCGAGACGAGGGAAAACTTGCCATAAAAGTCGAGTGAAGCTCCAGTTGTTGCTCCTACCAGTCAGACCAGACCAGTCTATCTCAAGGCAAGTGATTCAACTTGACCTTCGTATTTGATGTAAACAGTTCATATATATATATCGATGCAATTATCCTGAGTCATTTTGATGTATTTAAATTAAGCGTATCTTTTGTTTATCTTTGAGTTACATAGAGATGCCATGAACCCTCGAGTACATATTGCAAGTAGTTCAAAAGTCTTTCATGATAGTTTAATGCCATGATAAATTAAAGATGCGTTATAATATCTTATTGATCCTTTTGTTTATCATGCTATTGATCCCTGAGAAATCTTGATGTTGCACCCTGATGCTTTGATTCAACTCTTGAAATAACCTCGATAGAAACTTTATCTTGATACCTAAAAGCCAATCTTTTCTTAAATTCATTCATGATTGTTTGATAACCCTATCCTTACCCTAAAGCTTGATACCCTGTTATATCTTGAGCTGATGATCACTTCCTTTATATTTTAGCACCTCTATCCTATTGGAACCAGTGATGCTTATCTTCTTGATGTTCTAATACCTATACCTTGTCTACAACCATTGCTTTAAGCCTAGTTTGGCATTACTCTTTCATATTATCCAATAGCCTTGCTTAATTTCCTTGTCAAAATTCTTGTTTATGGAAATCTCTCGATTACCCTAATATAGTAAAGTCTAGTGGATCATGGCCCTGAGATTTGGAGTCATATTTCCAGTGTTTCAAGTTGATCTATAATCCCTTGATAAAAATAATTACAGTCGAAAGAGATTTTGTCATAAATCGGCATCAGTTTTTAAAATGATTAAAACGTGGATTTTTCAGTCCCAAAGGGGGACAAATGTTTTCTTGAATGGTGGATCTGGACTGAGACGCGAGTCCTTTCCACACTTATATTAGGCTTAAAAGTTGCCTAGGGATTCCCAATAATGTTTTAGAACCCAGCGAGGTTCGGGATTACTTCGCGGCTGATCACCGGCTGTAATCCGTAGCGTCATAAAATGATTTTGATTAAGAATGATTTTAAAATTGTTTTGATGCAAGCATAATGATGCCAACTCACATAAGTTTTTATCTCTCGATTATCATTGATTATGTCATTCCATTGTCATTCCTAAAGGTATATCTCGATTTATGCTTTGCGTTGTATTGTTAGCACTTGTTGAGCTTTTGGCTCACTTCTTGCTTTACCCTGATATTACAGCTAGCAGCCATGGTTAGATTCAAGCAGACTGCCCGTAAGACCTGTGATGCTGATGCTTATGTTCGAGCTCAGGTAGAATAAGTAATAATAGTTGTGTGAGGACTCGGTATTTGTAATCAGATGTAATAGTTGGTAGTGTTGGGCTGTTCCAAACCCTAAACTGTAAGATCTTGGATTTTGGTTGTGTAATACTCATTAAAATGATGTAATAGCTATATTTATTTTGCTATTTAAGTTGGGGGTGTGACAGATTAGGCAGTTGGTAGAGTACTCGCGAAAGAATCGCTTTAAAATTCTTAATGGTTAATTTATTAAAAATAGTGGAGCCGAGGGTACTCGAACGACTTATGTGATTCGTTAAGCGTAAAAGTGACCATAAGCGAACATTAAGGTTCAATTGGTTAAAGTCTAGTGTCTTAAGCGACCGGGGTTTAATTCCGACTTATGTTGTTGTTCATAGGTTATCGGACCCACTCTAATCTTAAGTCTATTCGGGAACACTCAGGCAAGTTTTCTACCCGTTATACTATTGTTGTGATGTATATATGTATATGCATTATCTTGTGATAAGTGCATGATTGTTATTAGCAAAGTCTTGCGATATATTGGAGCATGTGATATGATATATATATATGCATGCCTATTTTGTTATCTTGATATTCTATTATCAATTCAAATGCTTATAAGTTGCATAATACCTATGCTAGAGATAAGCAGTAGTTGCGTATACCCTAATATAGGGGACCCAAAGGTGAACATTTTCTAAATCGGGAGTCGATGTTCCCGAGTATAATATATATTTATATATATATATATAGATATAGTTTTCAAAACTATTAATCGAATAAGGTTTATTCGATAACTTTATTTTATTTAATGAATATTATTTAGAATATTCATTCGAGGACTTATGACTCCGCTTATTTTATTTAATGAATATTATTTTGAATATTCATTCAAGGACTTATGACTCCGCTTCTTTTATTAAATAATATTCTTTATTTTATTAAAGAATAATGTTTCGATAATCAAACTTATTATCGATTATTCAAATAAAGATCGTACTTTCGTATAAGAATATCTTTGTTTAATTATTATTCATTTCAAGTATAAGTTTTAAAACTTCTACTTCAATTATTTTTATAAGGATTATCCTTATGGGAATATTATTTAAATAATAATATTCAGATATTTTCTAATATATCGGGACTGATTTATTTCATTAAATCAGCATTACTCCAAACATTCTTAAAAATGTTTTCGAGTCTTCAAAATGATTTTAAAAATTAGAGCGGATCCCAAAACTCGTTTTCAAATTTAAGATCTTCCTTTCGAAGGGGATTTAAATACTCGCTTTTAAATTAAGGGATCCAGCTCTGTGGTGTATTTTATATTCGCAATGAGGTTGCTGTTTTGATAAATGAATTGATTACTTACCCAACGTTCGGGAAGTAAGTCCATCTAATTGAGTCGGCATAAGCGACAGGCCGGGGTACGGTCTATCAAAGTGTAAGTGGCTGGGTGGCAGCCTATCAACACGTAAGAGGCCCGGTGGCAGTCCAGCACAAGGTCCTAATGAGGCCAGGGTGATGACCGGTGGGGGATTCATCCATCTACTAGTAGAAAAGGTTACTTATTGGTATCTTTGCCTGATCAGCAAGATATCAGGTTTATGCCAAGGTTTTCTCCTTTCCAAATTCATTGGATATTGCAACTCTGTTTATAATTTTCATAACAGAGGTTTTCAAGGAGTGTATGAAATATATATATATATAGGTGTATATATATATTGGGACTTAATGAAGTATCTCGTAACTTCATTTCTTTCAAATGATATTTCAAAGATTGAATCTATTCAAGTCTTATCCTGTAGTCTCATCGGTGTGATGAACTTTTGAAACTGATTATAACTTGAACAGTGGTAGTTCAAGTAGTATTTGGAAAAGATATAAGTATACTGGAGTATCTTGTAACTTCATCTTTTCAACTTATATCTGGTTAATGATTATCTTATACATGACAAAGATTTTCAGAAAAACGTTGAGACAAGGTTAGATATATGAGATCACCTTGCAACGATATTTTATACAATTATAAACTGGAACTCTGGGTATATTATACATGGCAGAGGATTTCAAAGATTTTGAAAAGTATATATGTATATATACTGAATATTTTGCGACTTCGTCGCATTAAGATATCAAACTTGGTTCATTTCTTTTGACCAAGACTTTCATGAGTACTATGAGAATACTCATATATTGTTAATTATTATACATATTATTTCAGTGGGCTTGTTGCTCACCCTTTCTTTCTTCTTTCATCACACAACAACAGATAGACAAGATGAACATGACCAAGCTCCCAATTCGTGAGCGGATAGGAAACGTTCTGCAGTTTCCTGTAGGCGTTGATGTCGTTGTAGCTGAGGTAGGAACTACCAATAGCTGAGGTAGGAACTATCAATAGGCTAGGCTTTCAACTTTTGATGTACCAGACTTATGTATACTTATGAATTGTAATAATGGCAAAGAATATGTAAATTTATTCAGAAACCCTTTTAAGGTGTAATGGTTTATAATTGTGGAATAAAATGACTTGTGTTATTTTTGGGTATTCATCTCTGAGACTATAACTTGTGGTGTTTGTGTATATTGTGGGGTCACAGTACGCAGTAGTTGGTTGATTATTAAGATTAAGTATTATTAAGGGAAATGGAACTCGTGACAACCCGGATCCCCGACCCCGGATTTGGGGGTGTTACAAAAATGGTATCAGAGCTAAGCGTTATAAACCTCAGAGATGATGTGACGTTAAGATAATAAGTTCACTAAGATAATAAGGACTCTTGCCAAGTTCATAGTCAGACTACCTAACGTAGTACTGACAGTTAAAACCCTTATGAGAACCCTTATAAATATCTTGATAGAAGCGTAGTTCGTTATCGTAAATGGTAGCGGGACTCCGAACCCTAAGGTGGAGGAGCAACAGTGCGATGATGTTTTATTACTTATTGGAGATCAGATCGTGGATCCGATAGAGCGTCCTAACAAGGGACCGGATGATGTTCATATTGAGGATGTAGCGGTTGAGGATGTTGTCCTAGAAGGGATTGTTGCGAAGGAGGATCCCGTGGAGGATCCTGACAAGAATGAATAAAGGACCACTGAGAAATTGATAACCATGGTTAGGGCGACTACCAGAGGTAGGATTGGCCGGTCACTACCAGAGGTTCGTTCGAGTTTGTAAAGATAGTAGCCTCTTTAACGTGGCTTACTCGTAAGACTGAGAAGTTCAAATGGACAGAGAAATGTGAGAACAGCTTTTAAAAACTGAAGCAAAGATTGGTGACGACCCCTATGTTGGCGTTGCCGGATGGAAAAGGAGATGGTGTGATGTGTAGTGACGCTTCGCATAAGGAATAAGGGTGCTTCTTATACAGCACAGGAAGGTAATCGCGTACGCGTCAAGATAATTAAGGGAATATAAAATTCAATATCCCCACCCATGAGCTTGGGCTCGTGGAAATAGTTTTACCCTAAATATTGGAGGCACTACTTGTATGGAGAGAACTGCGAGATTTACGCAAGCCATAAGTGCTCTAGTGCATTTTCACGCAGAAAGAGGTCAACATACGCCAAAGGAGGTGGTTAGAGCTAATCAAGGATTACGATTATGAGATTCTTTATCATCCAGGAAAAGCCAAAATGGTGGCTAATGCCTTAGTATAAAAGAGTGACTCAAGATGAAAATGTCTTTGGGAGAGTTGATAAGAGATTTTGAGAAAATGGAAATAGAAGTGAGGGTAACCGGAGCCGGTACCGAAAAGCTGTTTGAGATTGCAATACAACCCGAATTATTGGAAAAGATCATATTGTGCCAAGAAAAAGTGATGAATGAAGGCAGAGAGCCAACAAATAGAGAAGAGATTAATACCGAGAAAGATGATAAGGGAATAATGAGGTATTCCTACAGAATTTGGGTTCCAAACGTTCAAGAGCTTAAGGACGAGATCTTAGATAAAAGCCATAGTTCGAGGAATAAGATTTAGGGTAAACCCTGAATGTGATAGTCAGGGAGGTTGCCATCAAGAAAGAAAAAAAACCCATAATATAATGAAATGAAAAACAAGGATTTTAGCGTATAAGATAACCCTGATTGTGGGAGAAGGATGAAACATTTCATACTGAGAAAACAGAAGTCGAGCAAGATAAGGAGACCCAAGACGGTACTCCTATACAGAAATTCATGGACCTGTCTAAACAGAACTTATACTTTTATTCCCAACCACCACCTTGAGGAAACAATGTGGTAGGAAATCCTTTCATGACCTTTAAGTCGCTAAGCTCTCAGAGTTCCAAGGAACAGGTTGACCCAGTCGAGCCAAGAGCCTGGCTAAAGGAAATATATGAATCATTTGAGATTCTAAATGATTGACGAAGCACAAAAGACTATTTTTGTCACTTACCCCCTAAGAGAGAGGCCACCCGTTGGTGAAAGGCCAAGAAAGGCACGGAGCCAGAGGTTATAATAAATTGATTAAAGTTCAGACAATTGTTTTCGGGAAGTACTTCTAAAGGTTATGGAGGTAGTGTAAAAGCTTTAGAGCCAGAACAAAAGCGGATGAGTATGATGAATTATGAATCTAAGTTGTAAAAGTTGTCAAGATTTGTTCTGAGGACACGAATCTGGAATGACGGGATGTTTGAAATCAATGCTTATGATGTGTTGGTTCATGTAATGGTTGTAATGGAAACGAAAATAAAAGACTGAAAAGGGCAGGAGTATAAAGGGATATTAAGGAAATAGAGTTGAGAAGTGATAAGGGAGTTAGGTATGGGAAACCCTAAGAAACCCTTGCAATAAATATAGAGAAGTGTGTCATCATCAGCGTGATAGTGACTGATAATGAGATAAATTCGAGGTTTGAAGGCATAAGCGATACGTATAGTTAATTCCCTTGAAGTTGACAGTATTCGATGAAAATTTGAGATAGATCGATTGATTAATAAGGAAATACGGATGGACTGAGGAGACAAGAAAGTAAGAAATTAGAAAAATTGGATGAAGGAAGTGACCTTCAAGAATGTGAAGTGTAAGTAACGCATGTGAAATGATACCCAGAAAGGGAGACGCCAGGTATGAAAGATATCCCAACATTGAGATGACTGTTGAGATAAATAAAAAAGGTAAATGAGTAGTTAGAACTAAAAGGTTCACGTTGAACACGACCAATATCTTCTAGAACATCCCTGTTATCATTACTGAATCAGGCAAGAAAAGTAGATAACCGTTGTTATCTTTTGGACGCCATATTGATTGACCTCATTTTGAATACAGATGTTATTGTGAAATTGGTATAGACTATCGAGGTGGGAATGATTGAATAAGATAATCTATCAAGGATATATGACTTGATTTATCCATGGAAGGATGCAAGTACCTTTTTAAAGGTGGAGTTAAGGATATAACTTCGATAACTTGAGATGTACCCTAGGGGAATGCATAAAGGTTGGCATTTCGCCCTTAATAGGGACAATTGGAGTTTTGATAGTATGGAACGAAGGACTAAGGTAACAATAACCTTTAAAGATCAGTAGAGAAATTTTTCTGAAGTACATAGACAATGGTTCTAGTATTAGTAAATGGTATTTTCATATGCCCTGTATCTAGGGAATACAGGAGGAACGATTCAAGGATAATCTTAGAGGTTTTACAAGGAAAAAGGTAATATTCAAAGTTCTCAAGAATAGAAATTTTGATAAAGAAAATATGACATAATTATAATAATGCCAGGTCGGCACGTGTTGAACCATAAGAAAGTATAGATCGACCCAATGAAGGTCGAGATTGGTGAAAACGAGAAGGACCCAAGATAAGACACGTCATAAGTATGATCGAGAGTCAGCCATTATAATGTTTACATTTAAAGACTAAGGCAGTGACTTATGGAAAAAAATGGTGATTTTTTTTTTATCACAAGGACTTAAGAAAAGGATTTTCACATAAGCAGTGATTTGAAATGAGGTAGAAAATTTAGTGAAGGTGGTTAAAATGACATTGATTGTAAGGAAATATTACTATCAGGAAAGGCCAAAGAGGTGGCCGACACTTTAAATGTAAGAGGATAATTATAGGCGCTCGTGCCAGAGGAATACAGTGATGATGGTTGAAGCCGTGAAGGTTGTATTATGGTTTGGAAGATTGACATTCCTTCTGATGAATGTGCAATACCCAACCGTAATAGTAGTTTGGTAAAGGTTTAATTCATGTAATCGCCATGAGCGGGCTATCTATCTTAGAAGGTACTATCTTGAGATAAGCTAGGACCATGTTACGAAATGACTAAATGAACCTTTGAGATGCATGTCTCCCAATAAAGAAATTTGGTTAATAATGGTATTAACCTTCTATCGTTGCTTTTATTGAAACTCTTCTGCAATTTTATCTACTTCATGTCATGAATGTACGTCAGGATCTGGGGTGTTCTTCATGAATCATGCAATGGCGATTATGTTTCCTCTCTTGAAGATTTCGGTATGGCATGAATGGACTCCGTATGATTAAATATTAAGATCTAAGGAAAACAAATGACTATAGTAGGTATGTGGTGGACTATAGTAATGCATCAACGATTCTTTGAATAATGAGCCGATTACAACCGTGAGAGTTGTAGTGTAATGGATGTTGAGATTGGGTGCCACTAATCGGGTTGTGGTGATGTATAAGTTATCATTGATAGACTAATTAAGTCGATTATCTACCTATTGAATACTTATTCCTTCTTATCAATAGGGAGTCGTATTACTATACGAGGAAGGTTGCAGTGCAAGCATAGAATTCTAGTAACGATGATGTCTAGAATGAAATCCCAGATTCAATTTTCGATGTCGAGGGAGTTTCAAAGGTGATTGTGTATAAGCTCGAGCAAGAGCATGGGTCCATAGAATGATGGACGGAATAGCAAAAATATTTAGGCATGTGAAATATGATGCTATAATAATTGATGTTGGTATATATACGTATATGTTTTGTTCTCCTATGACAAACCTCTATAGTTTAGAGGTAGATTCCAAGCCAAATATCTTGTGGCAGTATATTTTATATATATACAATTCTCTTCAATTCGTTCTTTTCTCTCCTTTTCATTTCATATAAGCTGAGAAGAACAACCCTTCCAGAAGGGGAGGTATTGCCGAATGACTATCAATCTACGTGATAGAAGCCTAGTAGGATACCATCTATTGTTTAATTGCTTGTCAAGTACTAAAGGCTGACCACCTTCTGTACTAACTATGCGATGTAACAAGTGTTCATGATCATAGTGATCTCTCAATAAATTCTTTTACCTCTATATGATGGATCAAGCTTTCGAAGATAGAAGCAGCTAGAAAGGAAGTAGTATCAGTACGGTGGTATTCTGATTCTAACGCGTTCGTGATACTAAGGTTCACGCAGTTATTAAAAGGTTATAGAACGCTAGTAAGCAAAAGTATAGCCAGAATAGTATTATGTACGGAAGATAGTAACGCTTACGAACAAGAAAAGAAGGAGTATTGAGAAGCCAAAGCTATATTGCTAGAAGCTATGATGAGAGTCTGTGCAATAAACTTGAAAGAATTTGGAATGATCACTTAACGCGGATTGAGTTTTCTTATGATAATAGATCGTATGTCAGTATCGAGATATCGCCTTATAAGATCCTTAAGGGAACACAATGTCGATCTCCCTTATGTTAGGATGATGTTGCAGAGCGCAAGATGCCCGGACCAGCAGTGGTCCAAAGGACCAAGGATATAATAGATTTAATTAGAGGACGGCTGGTAGTAGCCCAAAATGGACATAAGAAGTATGTTGATTTGACACGAAAGGACAAAGAATAGGAAATAGGGGACCTAGTGTTGTTATAGGTATTCCCTTAGAAAGGATGGATGAGGTTTGGAAAGAAAGGAAAGCTAAGCCCACGAATTGTTGGCCCCTTTGAGGTATTAAGACATATTGGGAAGTTAGCATATGAGCTAGCCCTACCCCCCAAAACTGTAGCAAGTTCATAACGTGTTCTGCGTATCAATGTTAAGAAAGTGTAATCCGGATTCCAGACAAATAGGGGCATATGAGCGCATAGGAATGCAACCAAACGTAAACTATATCGAGCAACCAGGAAGGGTATAGATCGAAAAGGAACAAGTGCTTAGGAGAAAGGTTATCATGCTAGTCAGGGTTTTGTGGCAGAATCACAATGTGGGAAAATAGACTTGAGAGTTAGAAGGCACAATGCTAGAAAAGTACCCCCATTTGTTTTCTATCTGATTCCGGGACGGAATCCTTTTAAGGAGGGGAGACTTTAATAACCCCAAAAATTTTGGACTTTTTGAAACCCTGATGAATAGTAACTTTTGCTGATGATGCTGATTAAGGAAAATTATCAGACCACGATATATAGGAATACTGTTATGGAAATTCTAAGATCGTATTAGTATTCCATAAAGTAAATTAGTGTATGTAAAGGTCGGTAGAATTCGAATTCGAACATTTTGATTTTTCCCGAAAATCCACCAGATGCCGAAAGAAATGAGTATAAGATAATATGATTAAAAGGATTTAAATTCAAGGATTATAAGAGGGGATTATAAAAGGAATATAAAATATTGAGAAAGGGTAGGGGAACCCAAATAATTAGATCCCGGAAATGATCCCTCGAACGATAAACGCGAACGAAAGTTAAGCGAACCGTATAACAGATCAGCGATCATTAGCCAAGTAATTAGGAGTTAATCAAAGGGGTTAGTGGATGATGATGTCATCACACCAACAAGAGGAAGACAAGTGTAACAAGATGACATAAGTAGATGACATAAGCATGACCAAATGGGAAGGGTTGGTTGGTTTATTGTGAGCCACACAATTTTTACCATGGTAAAAGGTTAATTAACAAACAAAAAGGAAGCAACCAAGCAAACACATTCATTTCTTCCCCCCCATCTCCTTGCTCACGGTTTTTGAAGAAAAACAAGAAGAAAAATTTCCAAACCCAAGCTCCACTCAATCATAGTTCAAGAGGTTTGTTTCCTTGGATTCTATATTTCATAACTAAGAAGAGCAAGTAGTTTGAGTGCTTGAATCCAAGGTTTGCTAGCTCAAATAAATCATTTAGTTTAGGGTGAATAGTAACTTTCAAGAACAAATTTTTGATTTTTGATTTTATTTGTAAGGTCAAGGTAGCTTAAGCATAGATCAAGGCTTCCATGGGCATTCCAAGGATCTTTCATTGATTAAAAGCTTCAAGAAGGTATAAAACTTCAAACCCTAGCTTTAGTTTTGAGTATTTAGGAATGATTATGATTGATATAGTATATGAGAAGCATGATGCTTATTTGTTTAAAGTTTGGTTGAGTGTGTAAAGATTATGATGGTTGAATCTTGGTTATTAGTTAATGAACCTTAGTATGGTTAGTAGCTTTTGTTGTGATTGAATGAGTTGGATAAAACATGAAGTAATGGACTGATGTGGTGAGGTTTGGAGGGATTTTGGTTGTAATGTTGATTGTGGGTTGAATTGTGGATTGATTGGAGTGGTATAAAATTTGGTAATCGCGTAAACATAGCCGGCGTAAGGCCCGATTTACCTTAGACTGTTTTTGTTCTTAACATCAGGACCTGTGAACTCACTGTTAGGTTTTGGCCATTGCCATGATTAGATAGTTAATGTTACGAGCTTTATTTTGATATGTGGTACGCTTGAATCCGATGTACGGTTTAGGAGAAACGACCGTTTTAAGTAACGGCGTTTCGCGAACGAACCATTACCTCTCGCCTTACTTTGAAATCTTGGTTAAGGCCCTTAAATGACTAATTGGAGTATGAAACAATTATGTAAAGTGGATTAGGCAGTTGGTAGGGTGCTCGCGAAAGAATCGCTTTAAAATTCTTAATGGTTAATTTATTAAAAATGGTGGAGCCGAGGGTACTCGAACGACTTATGTGATTCGTTAAGCGTAGAAGTGACCATAAGCGAACATTAAGGTTCAATTTGTTAAAGTCTAGTTTCTTAAGTGACCGGGGTTTAATTCTGACTTATGTTGTTGTATCATAGGTTATCGGACCGACTCTAAGCTTAAGTCTATCCGGGAACACTCAGGCAAGTTTTCTACCCGTTATACTGTTGTTTTGATGTATATATGTATATGCATTATCTTATGATAAGTGCATGATTGTTATTAGCAAAGTCTTGTGATATATTGGAGCATGTGATATGATATATATATGCATGCCTGTTTTGTAATCTTGATATTCTATTATCAATTCAAATGCTTATAAGTTGCATAATACATATGCTAGAGATAAGCAGTAGTTGCGTATACCTTTAGTATAGGGGACCCAAAGGTGAACATTTTCTAAACCGGGAGTCGATGTTCCCGGGTATAATATATATATATATATATATATATATATATATATATATTTATATATATATATAGATATAGTTTTCAAAACTATTAATCGAATAAGGTTTATTCGATAACTTTATTTTATTTAGTGAATATTATTTTGAATATTCATTCGAGGACTTATGACTCCGCTTATTTTATTTAATGAATATTATTTTGAATATTCATTCGAGGACTTATGACTCCGCTTCTTTTATTAAATAATATTCTTTATTTTATTAAAGAATAATGTTTCGATAATCAAACTTATTTTCGATTATTCAAATAAAGATCGTACTTTCGTATAAGTATATATTTGGTTAATTATTATTCATTTCAAGTATAAGTTTTAAAACTTCTACTTCAATTATTTTTATAAGGATTATCCTTATGGGAATATTATTTAAATAATAATATTCATATATTTTCTAATATATCGGGACTGATTTATTTCATTAAATCAGCATTACACCAAACATTCTTAAAAATGTTTTCGAGTCTTCAAAATGATTTTAAAAATTAGAGCGGATCCCAAAACTCGTTTTCAAATTTAAGATCTTCCTTTCGAAGGGGATTTAAATATTTGCTTTTAAATTTAGGGATCCGGCTCTGTGGTATATTTTATATTCGCAACGAGGTTGCTGTTTTGATAAATGAATTGATTACTTACCCAACGTTCGGGAAGTAAGTCCATCTAATTGAGTCGACATAAGTGACAGGCCGGGGTACGGTCTATCAAAGTGTAAGTGGCTGGGTGGCAGTCCATCAACGCGTAAGAGGCCGGGTGGCGGTCCAGCATAAGGTCCTAATGAGGTCAGGGTGATGACCGGTGGGGGATTCATCTATCTACTAGTAAAAAAGGTTACTTATTGGTATCTTTGCCTGATCAGCAAGATATCAGGTTTATGTCAAGGTTTTCTCCTTTCCAAATTCATTGGATATTGCAACTCCATTTATAATTTTCATAACAGAGGTTTTCAAGGAGTGTATGAAATGTATATATATAGGTGTATATATATATTGGGACTTAATGAAGTATCTGGTAACTTCATTTCTTTCACATAATATTTCAAAGATTGAATATATTCATGTCTTATCCTGTAGTCTCATTGGTGTGATGAACTTTTGAAACTGATTATAACTTGAACAGTGGTAGTTCAAGTAGTATTTGGAAAAGATATAAGTATACTGGAGTATCTTGTAACTTCATCTTTTTAACTTATATATGGTTAATGATTATCTTATACATGACAAAGATTTTCAGAAAAATGTTGAGACAAGGTTAGATATATGAGATCACCTTGCAACGATATTGTATACAGTTATAAACTGGAACTCTGGGTATATTATACATGGAAGAGGATTTCAAAGATTTTGAAAAGTATATATGTATATATACTGAATATTTTGCGACTTCGTCGCATTAAGATATCAAACTTGGTTCATTTTTTTTGACCAAGACTTTCATGAGTACTATGAGAATGCTCATATATTGTTAATTATTATACATATTATTTTGGTGGGATTGTTGCTCATCCTTGCTTTCTTCTTTCATCACACAACAACAGATAGACAAGATGAACATGACCAAGCTCACAATTCGTGAGCGGATAGGAAACGTTCTACAATTTCCTGTAGGCGTTGATGTTGTTGTAGCTGAGTTAGGAACTACCAATAGGCTAGGCTTTCAACTTTTGATGTACCAGATTTATGTATACTTATGAATTGTAATAATGGCAAAGAATATGTAAATTTATTCAGAAACCCTTTTAAGGTGTAATGGTTTATAATTGTGGAATAAAATGACTTGTGTTATTTTTGGGTATTCATCTCTGAGACTATAACTTGTGGTGTGTGTGTATATTGTGGGGTCACAGTACGCAGTAGTTGGTTGATTATTAAGATTAAGTATTATTAAGGGAAATGGAACTCATGACAACCCGGATCCCCGACCCTGGATTTGGGGGTGTTACACTAATATTCTTCGATTACTGGAAACCTTACAAGAGCAAACAAGTGCTATAGCTCAACAACAAAGAACTCTTCAATAATAATTTGAAAACCAAGATAACCGTGAACCACACCAATCACCTGATCCACCAGTACCACCTCAATAAATTATCACTTTCAAAGCTTTTCTGAATATGAATCCACATGCATTTCATGATACCACTGATCCGGTAATAGCTAACACATGGATTAGGGAAATGGAAAGAGCTTTTGAATTGGTTCAGTTAGGAGAAGATCAGAAGATGCCATATACTACTTACTTTCTAAAAGGGGAAGTCATCTATTGGTGCGATTCAGTGAGGGCTATGGAAGCAAATCAACCGGTTTCTTGGGAAAGGTTTAAGTGGTTATTCCGGGAAAAGTATTACCCTAAGTACATGCAGAATCAGACGGATCTGAAATTTCTTGAATTGAAGTAATGAAGTATGTCTGTATTGGATTACGAGAAGAAGTTTACGGTGCTGTCAAGGTTTGTGACGAAGTATACCAACACTGAGGAAGAGAAAGCAAAAAGATTCCAACAAGGATTCGAGCCTTGGATCAGAGATAGAGTGGCTATATTTGAGCTTGATACTTATGCTGGAGTAGTACATAAACCTTCTCTGATTTAGAGTAATGGGATTCAATCAAGGAAAGAAAAGGATAACAAGAAGAGAAAGGTTCCATTTAATGGAGAGAAGTCTGAAACCGGAAGCTCACAAGACAGGAGTGTGAAAAGGATTGGGTTCCACAAAGGAGGAAATTTTCAGAAGAATGGAAATTTGAATAAGAGACAAGATCCTAAGGGGAACAACCAGCCAATCCAAGGACAAGTTGGAGAAATTAGATTTCAGAGACCAGAGTGCAAGCATTATGGAAAAAGACATCCAGGAGTGTGTAATAAGCTGAACATGACATGCTACAGATGCAACCAGAAGGGGCACTTGGCTAACGAGTGTAAGATACCAAAGCAGGGAGTTACATGCTATAAATGTGGAAAGGCTGGACACATAGCTAGGGAATGCAAGTCAACTGGACCAGTCAAGGCTTTGATGAACGTGGCAAGTACAAGTGCTCACATGCCAGCTGAGGTATTGGCATTGCCTCCACCCTCTACAACAGCTCACAAGCAACAGTAAGGACATTTGATCTAAAGATGAAGGATGCTGTTTAGAAATTCTGAGGTGATAGCAGGTAAACTTTTAATGACTAATGTTGAAGCTAAGGTATTGATTGATTCTGGAGCTACTAGATCTTTTATATCAGAAACTTTCGTTGATAAACTTAAATGTGATAAAATGACCCTGAACGAGGTAATAGATGTGGTAATTGTGAACCAAGAGAAGATGCTTTTAAGTCAATTCTTTCCTAAGTGCGAGATTGATATTTCGGGGCATAAATTTTCAGCAGACTTGATACTTTTCAAGTTAGGGGAGTTTGACATAATCTTAGGCATGGATTGGTTAAGAGTGAATAACGCTCAGATAGATTGTAAATCTAAGAAAGTGTATTTAAGGACGGAGAATGGAGAGAAAGTGGTATTTAAGGGGTAGAGGCAAGAGTGATTGTTTCTTACAATCGTCCAAGCTAAGAAATTTCTTAGGAAAGGTTGTGAATCATTCATAGCCTATGTAGTAGATTCAGAAAGAAAGAGCCTCAGCATGGAAGATATTCCTGTAGTCAACGAATTTCCAGATGTGTTTCCGGATGAACTACCAAGTTTACCGCCCAATCGACAAATCGAGTTTGAGATCAACCTTGCTCCAGGAATGGAACAAGTTTCAAAGGCACTTTATAGAATGGCACTAGCAGAAATTAAAGAGTTGGCAAGCCAGCTACAAGAATTGTTGGACAAAGGAGTGATACGGCCAAGTACGTCGCCATGGGGAGCACCTGTTCTGTTTGTAAGGAAGAAGGATGAAAGCATAAGGTTATGTATAGACTATCGAGAGTTGAACAAGATGACGATTAAGAACCATTACCCGCTACCAAGAATAGATGATTTATTTGATCAGCTGAAAGAAACTAAGTGCTTTTCCAAGATTGATTTGAGATCAGGATACCATCAACTAAGATCAAAGAAGATGACATCACGAAGACATCATTCAGGACAAGATACAGACATTATGAATTCGTAGTAATGCCTTTTGGGTTGACTAATGCTCCTGCAGCATTTATGGATTTGATCAACCGGGTATTTAAAAAGTATTTGGACAAGTTTATAGTGGTATTCATTGATGATATTCTTATATACTCAAAGTCAGAAGAAGAACACATGCAGCATCTATGGATAGCATTGGAGATACCACGATAAGAGAAGTTATATGCCAAGTTTTCCAAGTGTGAGTTCTGGTTAAAGGAAGTTCAATTTTTGGGACATGTTATTGCAAGTGAAGGAGTCAAAGTGGATCCGGCAAAGATTGAGGCAGTTATGAGTTGGGAGAGACCAAAGACACCTACAGAAGTGCGAAGTTTTCTCGGATTGGCGGGGTATTATAGAAGGTTTGTTAAAGACTTCTCGAAAATCACCACGCCATTGACTAAGTTGACCAGGAAGAATCATGAAATTTGAATGAAATACAGAATGTGAAGATAGTTTTCAAGAATTAAAATAGAGGTTGGTTACAGCTCCAGTGTTAGTATTACCAAAAAATCAAGGAGACTTTGTGATTTTCAGTGATGCTTCATACAATGGTCTGGGGTCTGCGCTAATGCAACACAACAAGGTGATTGCGTATGCGTTGAGACAGCTAAAACCACATGAATTGAAGTATCCTACGCATGACATGGAATTAGCAGCTATAGTATTTGCACTTAAGATTTGGAGACATTACCTTTACGGAGAAAGGTGTGAGATCTACACGGATCACAAGAGTTTGAAGTATATTTTCACTCAGAAGGAGCTCAACATGAGGCAAAGGAAATGGTTGGAATTGATTAAGGACTATGATTGCTCGATAAATTATCATCCGGGAAAGGCGAACGTGGTAGCTGATGTTTTGAGTAGGAAGGAGAGGTTGAATATGGTAGCAATACCAAAGGAGTTATTTGAAGAAATTAGAAGATTTGAATTAGAACTTTGTGGATGCGGAAAAGTTGAAGAGATTTATCATACTATGACTTTTCAGCCAACATTAATGGAAAAGATAAAGAAATGTCAGGAAGAAGTGATGAAGCAGGAGAATAATCAGCTGACCGGAGAAGAGATTTGTACTCAAAGGGATGAACAAGGTATACTAAGGTTTTCTTCAAAAATTTGGATTCCACATGTGACTGAATTGAAGAATGAGATACTGCAAGAAGCTCACAACTCTAGATTTTCAATCCACCCGGGAAGCACCAAGATGTACCAGGACTTGAAGCAGAACTTTTGGTGGCCAAATATGAAGCGAGAAGTAGCAGAATGGGTTGTAAAGTGCTATACTTGTCAGAAACTGAAGGCAAAATATCAAAGACCAAGCGGATTAATTTATCCCTTAAAGATTCCAGAATGGAAGTGGGAAAACATTGCCATGGACTTTATAGTAGCACTACCACGAACGAAATCCGGACATGACGCTATATGGGTTATAGTTGATTGCCTTACGAAGTTGGCACATTTTCTTTCGATTAATGAGAGGTCTTCATTGGACATATTGGTCCATCTGTATGTGCGTGAAATCGTATTACGACATGGCATGCCCGTATCGATAGTTTCGGACAGAGATCCCCGATTTAACTCGAGATTCTGGAAGCAATTTTAAGAAAGTATTAGCACAACGTTAAACATGAGTACGGCGTATCATCCGCAGACGGATGGACAAATCGAGAGGATAATTCAAACAATCGAAGACATGTTGCATAGCTGTGCGATTGATTTTGCAGGAAGTCGGGATGACCATTTGCCATTGGTAGAATTCTCTTATAACAACAGCTATCACACCAGTATTGGCATGCCACCATATGAAGCTTTATACGGACGGAAGTGCAGATCGCCAACCAGCTGGGATGAAGTGGGAGAAAGAAAGATTCTAGGCCTGGAATTGGTACAACAAATGTATGAGATAGTCAAATTGATTCAAAAGAGATTATTTGATGCTCAAAATAGGAAAAGAAAGTATGCAGACCCCGAACGGAAGGATATCAGATTCCAAGTAGGTGAAGCCGTATTGTTGAAAGTATCACCAAGGAAAGGATTGTCTAGATTTGGCAAGAAAGTGAAGTTAGCACCTAGATATATTGGTCTTTTTGAAGTTTTGGGTCAAGTGGGAAAGGTGGCCTATGAATTAGATTTGCCCCCTTAGTATCAGCATATGCATAATGTGTTTCATGTGTCATTACTTAATAAGTATAATACTGATGCCAACCATGTGATAAAGTATGAACCTATAGAGATTCAGGCAGACCTGTCATTTGTGGTGCAACCTGTCAAAATACTCGACTAGCAAGAAAAGAGTCTTAGAAACAAGTTGGTCAAGTTGGTAAGAGTACTTTGGAGAAATCCCAAGGTTGAAGAGTCAACGTGGGAACTAGAGTCGGATATGCGTAGCCGGTCTCCTCACTTATTCTCATAAATTTTGAGGACGAAATCCTTTAAGGGGGAGAGGATGTTACAATCCGTATTTCTAAACCCTATAATTGTGTGTTTATAATTGAGATTTTAAATTATGTTAAATTATAAATGTGGATGATCTATATGTTGAGTGCCTATAAATTAAGTGTTTAATATATTAGTTTATAAAAAAAAATTGAAAGGAAAATCTTATCATTTAGTATTTTTAAATGATAATCAAAAGTACTTCATTTTATATGAAAAATCGATTTTACAAATCTTTTAACAATAAATTTTCAAATTTTATATCAAAAATTTCTAAAATAATAAGCTATTTTATGGCATATATTTTATAATTTATGGAGGTGCATTTATATTTATAGAAATTGTTTTATATAAATTAGTTGATTTTTAATTTACAAATTACTTAGTTTCCCATGCATGCATTTTTCTCTCAAACACAAGTTATGGGTAAACTTGGAATTTCCAACCCCACTAACTACTAATTCACTAGCCAAATTACTACATTATTCTTGTATGCAAAATAGCACAAGTTTGCTTGAAGGTTACTCTTGTCAATTCTCAATTCCACTCACTTCTTTTAGTCAAATCAAAACAATAAAAATAAGTACAAGATGTTATAATCATCTCACTTCACTCCACACTCCACCCTCACCTCACTCTCTCCTCCCTCTCCACTATCTCTCTCCCTCTCCACTATCTCTCTCGGCAAAACCCCCCCTCTCGGCCTTTCCCTTAGCCGAAGCCCACCCCCCTCCTTTTCTTCATCTTTTCATTCAAACATCCATCTTCCATTTAAGTAATATCACCCCCATATCTCGTTCTTTAATAATCCAAAGAGTTTAGGGTGAAAAGTTTTTGTTTTGATCTTGCACGTCATAGTTTTAGCTAGAACTCAAAAAATAATCTTGATCCTCATGGATTTAAGGTTGTATTATTGAGAGAACTACAAGGAATGGTGAATGCCAAGTCATGAGAGTGAAACTCTTGCTTATATGGTCATTTCCCTTCCAATTCATTCGGCCATGACCATAAGGGAGCCGAATGAATGGTTCTTAATGGTGTTTATTTGTTGCTTTGTTGATTTTTGAATGTTTATGTGATAATAGCTTGGTTTTGGAAATAAAAACTTGATAAAACTCTTTGCATGCTAAGTGATCACATAGTTATAGTTAATGCTAGGCTTTCATGTTGATTTTATTATGAAATTATTTTGGAAACCATATTGTTTTTAGCTTGTAAACTCGAAAGCATGCATGTATAGGTTCAACTCATGATTTTCAAAAGTTCTTGATCATTTGGTTTGATATTTTTTAATAATCTCTAATTTTAGTTGAGTTAAGATATCAAATATGATTTGTGCTCCTTGTTATGTATTTTTGATTCGTATATATTTGAAGGATTTAAGTGTTACTTTTGAATTTGAGATGACTTGTAATTAGTATATTGTGTTAACTCTTGTTTTGCTATATTGCACCTTAGGTAAGGATGATCTCCACTAAGCCATTGTTATGTGTGGGAGTGTTAGTTCAGTAGGTTTCCTTGGTTGGGGTTTGGTTTGAGTTTTGGTTGATGTTTGGTTTGGTTTGTCAAGTGGGAAACATGGTGAAAAGGAGTACATTAGATTCTGCAGAATTTCAGTTTGGTTCCATGAGGTTTAGAGTGAGATTTAACCATGTCATTGTAATGCACTTTGAGGCCCAAGACACCAGAAGTTAGCACTAGGAATATACTTTAGATTTCAGGTGTTTATTAGAGGCTTGCACATTGTTGGGTTAGGTGCACGAGTGAAAATATTAAATATGTCCAGCAGGGGACAGTTTTGTTGCAACTTAGAAATGAGAAGTTTTGACCATGTCAGGGGTAGTCCCTCACTAGGCCTTGGTTAGCCCTAGTTAGAGGGAGTGTCAAAGGAGTTTTTCCATCCATAGTTCATAGGAATTGAGTTAGAATCTTGTGTGATAAGTTAGTGCAAATTAGGACACTTTTCTGTCCAGAAAACAGGGTAACATTGGACTTAAAGCTTAGGCCCAGGTAGGCCCAAGCTAGGCCCTTGAGCCACACCAAGTTTGGGAGTTGCCTTATGATCAGAAGAGTATAGTGTAAAAGTTTGGGTGGTAAAATTGAAGTGTAAGGGTGTCAATTGCACTCAAATACCCATTCATGTCATCCTGAAATTACTAAAATGAGCCCAATCACTTAACCTTTAGTTTTAGGGTACTTATGAGTGAGGCCTAGTTTGACCATCATAGTTGTAAGATAGTATGAGGTCATTAGAGTGTAAGAACTAGGTCAGGGTCCATAAGAACTTGATGGTTTAGAAAAGGCACTTCGAGTTATGAGGTCGATATTAAGAGTTTTAGCTAGTTTAGCATGACTAAGTGACTTGAGTAAGTGGAGTGAAATCATCCAAACTTAATGATGCAATATAGTGTGTTGATATATTATTATGTACTTAAATGTGTTATGTGAGTATATGTGGTTATGTGAACTATTATGCTTATAAGGTAATTATAAGCGTGTATGTGTATATAGGCCTAGGTGCCAATGTGCGTATTTTCGGTTTATAATTAGGTTGAGTTAGTGAGTATATATTATAATGAGGTTATTATTATTTTGTGTAGGCTCTCGAGACGAGGGTAAGATTCCCATTAAAGTCGAGTAAAGCTCCAGTTGCTCCCACCTGCCCGTCAAGTCAAGTCTTTCTCAAGGCAAGTGTTTCAACCTACTTTTTTGTTTACACTGCAAGTGTGTGATAACCCAGTTCTTATATATGATGCGAGTGTTCTAATTCACCCTAATATATATGATCCAAGTGGTTCCAAATCTATCTTTCGTATTATATGCAAGTGCCATGAATCCTCAAGTATTTATTGCAAGTAGTTTAACTTTACTTGAAGATTTCTATGCAAGTAAATCAAAAGTCATACCATGCTAGTATACCAAAGTAATTGTGATGTTGAACCCTATGCAAGTTATACTCAGTAACCTTATCTTGATACCTAACAGTCAGTTATTCCTTAAAGTTATTCATGATTGCTTGATAACCCTATCCTTACCCCTAAAACATGATACCCTGTTATACTTTGAATTGATGCTCACCTTCTTTATATCTTAATACCTATGTCTTATCTGGAACCATTACCTTGAACCTACTTTGACTTAGTTCTTTTATACTATCCAACAACCCTGTGAAACTTCATTATCAGATTCCTTGTGAATAGAAACTTTGCGATTCCATTTGATAAGGTATCCATCTAGTTGATCATGGCTTTAAAGTTGATCTAGAACCCTTGATAAAGATGTTCACTGTTTAATAGTTTAACCGTCACTTGGCATCAAATAAATTTTAAAATGAAAAACTTAAAAAGTGGATTTTCAGTCCCAAAGGGGGACAAATAGTTTCTTTGAATAGTGGATCTGGACTGAGACGTAAGTCCTTTCCGCTCTTAATTTGTAGGCTTAAAGGTTGCCTAGGGATCCCATTAATGTTCTAGAACCCAGCGAAGTTTGGGATTACTTCACGGCTGATCACCGGCTGTAATCCGTAGCGTCATAAAATGGTTTTTGATAAAGAAATGTTTTTGAATTGTTTTATTACAAGAAAAGATGCCATCACCCTGAAAGTTTATCTCTTGATACTATATTGTCGAATCTTTCATTTCCATTATTATTCTTTCATTCTTGTTTATGTATATTATAGCGCTTGTTGAGCATTTGGCTCACTACTTGCTTTCACCCTGATATTACAGCTAGCAGATATGGTTAGATTCAAGCAGACAGTGCGTAAGACTTGTGATGTCGATTCGTATGTTCGAGCTCAGGTAGAATATGTGATCGTTTTGTGTGAGGAATCGATATTAAAAAAAATCAGGTTGTAATAGTTAATAGTATTGGGCTGTTCCAAACCCTAAACTGTAAGATCTTGAATCCGGATGTATTTATTTCCTTTTGTTAACTATTGTAATGATTTGTATAATATCTATTGTTAAAGTGGGGGTGTGACACTACGTTTTATATACCATGCTTTCATCGAAACCCACGTTGATGATGAGTCCGATTATGGGCTAATCGTTATCGTGGGGTTCTAGCGGATTTATGAATTTCTTTAGTTAAATTATTTGATGCCTTAGTATTTGGTGATTGTATGATATCCTAGTATTGGTCGTGCGTATTTATCTTATGAGCGTCGCGAACTTATAAGATAGTGTGTTAATTCCTAATGAAGTGAAAGTGAATTTAAGGATTTAGAACTTGCCATGCTAGCATAGGTTCATGTATTCGATATGCATGATTCGTAGGTAATTTTAACCATCTTACTTGCCCTGTGTAATCAAGATAGATAACTTGTGTTTAAACCATTATGTTGTCAAATTTTATAGACATATAGGGTCTCAATATAATTGGTGTCTATTCAGCTTCTATCTCTTTTTGTGGATGTCTGGTAGTATGGTACTGGTGCAAAGAAAGTTGGCGTTTATCAGTTTCGTGTTGTCTGATTAGTGTCATCACCATTGCATGCTAAGGTTAAGAACAATAAGGCTATTGAATGAAGTATTTAATGAAGTTAGTGTCATATATATTAATTAACTCAATCTTATTCTCATAGTTATAATCATTAGTTAATTATTAGTTATAAACAACCTCAATATGTCATCGTCTTAGCATTGGATAATAACCATACATTGTTGCTTACGTGCATGAATTAATTAGTTAACCAATACAGTCTCTGTGGGAACGAACTAGAAAAGATTCTATACTACTTGCGAACTCGTATACTTGCGTGTATTATTAGCGTGTGTTTAGTGACTAACAAGTTTTTGGCACCGATGCCGGGGACTGCCGTGTTAATTGATAGTTTATATGCTTTCCATCAGTGGTCGTTAAAGTTCATTGACTCGGACATTGTTACTTATCTGTATCCTTGTCTTATTTTAGGTACTCTAGCGAGGGTGTATACATACGCATTTGCGTACTCGTAAGAGAACACTGGATAAAGCCGAGGAAGAACTTGTGGTAGTTCATAAGGAAGTTTTTGAGGAAGAAAAGAAAGTAGAGGGGGAAGAAAAAGTCGAAGAACCAGTTGTAATAGCTATGGGAGATCAAGCAGAAAATCCGAAGGCTTTGATAGACTATTCTCAGCCTAAGATTAATGACATTCAGTCAAGCATCATCAGACCGGCCATCAGGGCTAACACTTTTGAGATCAAGTCAAGCACGATTCAGATGATACAAAACTCAGTTCAGTTTGGGAGTTCTCCTACTGAAGATCCCAACATGCACATCAGGGATTTCATCGATTTGCGACACGTTCAAGTTTAATGATGTGACTGAAGATGCTATCAAGTTGTGGTTCTTCCCATTCTCTCTGAGGGACAAAGCTAAGTGCTAGTTATATTCTCTACTAGCAGGGTCTATCACCATTTGGGAAGATCTTGCTCAAAAGTTTCTGACTAAATTCTTCCCTATGGCGAAGACTACTGCAATCAGGAATGCTCTTACTCAGTTTGCTCAGCAAACTGGAGAATCTCTGTGTGAGGTTTGGGATCGATATAAGGAGATGCTAAGGAAGTGCCCACACCATGGCATGCCTGATTGGATGATTATTAATTGTTTCTACAATAGATTGGGTGCTACTTTTAGACTCATGCTTGATACAGCATCAGGAGGAGCCTTGTGGGCTAAGAGCTACGATGAAGCTTATGAACATATTGAACTGATGGCTGCTAATGAGTACCAGAATGTGACGGCCTCAACCCCGGGGTCAGAAGTTGACGTCACCAAACATAATAACCAAAATATAATTAACAAGATTATTATTAAAATATACTAACTTGACCCCAAACCAAGATCCGATCCAGGTTCAAGTATAATTCATATTCACATTACTACAACCCATTTATTTAATATCTAACACACTCTAACTTTATTCGGCAACTCATCAGACCTCATGGCCTAATATAAACTACCTCAGAGGATCTGGGTCCAGTAGGGGCGGGAACATGGGTCTGTCTGACTGGTCTTCTAGGCATCTGCGAGATATACATAATAGTTTGCAAGGGTGAGCATAATCGCTCAGCAGCACCAACATATGAATAACAGATTAAAAGCATTAGTGTAACAATAATAGGAACAGAGCTGTAATCACGATATCAACATTTTATAATGAAAATCAGAGATAACTGGATATCACTAACTAGCATGCTGTATCAAAACAACATAGTAGTGTGATGTGTAAATACCAGAGTCCAATTTTAGCATGTTAATCACTTTTATAAAACCGCTGTATCAACTACTTATGCTCTTATGTAAATCACAAATCCCAATCAGATACGTAGCGGATATGTGAAGATAGCTGATCAGGTTATCAACACCAGACGGCTATAACTACCATCCCATTTACCTGTTCCGGAACTCAGAGATTAGCTAGGTCTCTGACCTGCTGGACTAATTGGTTTAATAGTGCGCGCAGCCGAATTAGCCTCTTACGCCACCTCAATAGGCCTACTCTGGCCCAATGTATCCCATATCTGACCGTTTTATCCAGTTTTCAAAACACTTGTACCTATCTCATTTTCAAAATCATTTATTTAACCAGCACACATATAAAATCCAGTTCGCAAATCATTTCTTTCGAGATAGGTACCTTTCGAAGTTACTTTTCCCCAAAATAATTTGAAAACAGTGATTTATAACTATAGGGGATACGTAACTTAAAACGTTTCTGTTCCATTACGAAAATAAAGCATTTAGCTATTCATATGCAATGAACCATAAAAGAATGGTCAGGGGTACTTGCCTTGCAACGCTTTACAAAACCCTAAGTAGCTTTCACGCTGACTTTGATCCTGGGAAAACTCGACTGGGATCTATAAATACAGAGTACCCTAATTAGTTATACCGACAAGTTTGATATCCTCAAATCCTAATTACCCAATCCGATAACCCGAATCGTATAATCATTATACCCATAATCACATAATCACGTAGTCAGAACACTATTAGGGTAACACATATAGTATAAATACGTACATTTACAAATATATTTTTTAGAAAATTTTGGCCGCAACTACTTTATTTATAAGACTACCCGTCGATTACAATCGACGTCAATAATCTACAATATTCCACAATATCACTTCATTATTTTATACAACATGCATATCAACATTATTCGAAATTAATTATTTAGATCCGAAAATACTTTACGTAATTATTTTATTTATTTATAGAATTTTGGACTCAGAACATCGTCATCACCGTCCACCGTCGACTCACCGAAGTTCATCGTCAACGGCGGCACAATTTATTGGCACCAGATATAATACGGGTTCCCAAATAAATTATACCGATTAATATTATTTCCCGCAACGAAAGTTTTAATTTCACGAATACTAATCATTTATTTTCCTGCAGAAAAAGAAAATAGAAATTAATATTATAACAGTTAGCCCACTGCAAAGCCCAGCCCAACAGTCAACCCAACTGCAAGGCCCAACAAATAAACCCAAAAACAGAACCAAACCCAACAACCATGAACACAGTTGCGCACACTGCACAGCCATCTTCCACCGCACACACGGCCTCACGGCCATCACAACACACAAACACAACACAATTACACACACACACCATTACACAGGGCACACACATATATACTAATATATATATGTATATACATGCATAAACCAACTGAGCAACAGAGTCACCAAGCTCACCGGAACAAAAGCACGGCGGTGGCGAAACCGAGGTAATAGGGGAAGCCGGAGAAGAATGCTGAAAAACAGAGAAAGAATGGGGAAAAAGAAACGGGAAGGGAAAGATACAGAGGGAGAGAGATAACGAGAGATGAGAGAAGAGAGATTAGAGATTGAGAGAGAGAGAGAGAGAGAGAGAGAGACAACAGGCCGAGTAACACAGTGAAAGGGGAAACCCCCCTTTAATTTTTATTATTTTTTTGTTCCTTTCTCCTGCTTACAACACGTGGCAATGCAAATACTGAGAAGCTGACACGTTGCTTTTGTGATAATTATAAAGATTTAGAAGCCTGCTTTGCCCCGGGATTCAAAATTAACGGGTTGAGGTGCACGAAAAATATTTCCCAAAAATTATAAAAATAATATCAAAATGACATAAATAACCCGAAGTTTACAAAGACATAATTTTTGAAATTTTTAAAACACTTTTTAAGGTGCTCTTCGTATCCGCTTTTAAACAAATAACGAAATGACGCGCGGTGAAACTATTCCCGAAAATTTCCAAAATAATTTTAAAATTCTCAGAATATTGTAAACTTCATAAAATATGAGTTTCGTAGTTTTTAAAGATTCCCATAATTAAATATGGATTTTACCATTAAACACAACCAGAAAATCATTTAAAGATAAATAATTAATAAAATATTGATTTCTCAATTTTTATAAAGTCCTTAAAATAATTATTGAAATAATATAATTATAAAACCAATTTTAGAAATAACCCAAGTATTTATGGAATTACAATTACAATAAAATCACTTTTACAAGCGAAATAAAATCATATAACTCACTAATAAATCACACAATTCAATCCCACATAACAACCAATCATAAATAATTAAATAACAATCAGTAACCGCTGCCAAAATCAATACACACATTTTATTTAATTATTCAAATTTTTATTACACTTTTAAATATTAAAGTAAAAAGAAAAATACACAAGTCGTTATATCCTTTCCCCTTTAAAGAGATTCTGTCCCCAGAATCTGACTTAACTAAACAGATGAGGATATTTATCAAGCATATCTGACTCTAATTCCCATGTAGACTCTTCTACTCGAGGATTTCTCTATAAAACCTTCACTATAGGAATCGACTTATTCCTAAGGACTCATTCCTTACGGTCTAGGATTTGAATCGGTTGTTCCACATAGGACAAATCTGGCTAAGCTCAATCGGTTTATATTCTATGACTTGATTTGAATTAGGGATATAGGACTTTAACATAGATACGTGGAACACATTATGAATGTGCTGCCACTGCGGTGGTAGCGCTATCTCATAAGCAACCTTTCCTACTTTCTTCAAAACTTCAAAGGGTCCTATATATGTAGGGCTAAGTTTACCCTTCTGACCAAATCGTACTAACCCTTTCCAAGGTAATACTTTTAGTAACACCAGAGCTCCTATCTTGAAGTCCATATCTTTCCTATGCAAATCCGCATACTTCCTTTGTCTATCTTGGGCTGCTTCTAACCTTTTCCGAATCAACACTATGGCATCTCTAGTTTGCTGAACCAACTCAGGACCTAACACTTTCTTTTCTCCTACCTCATCCCAATACAACGGTGATCTACACTTACGTCCATACAAAGCTTCGTAGGGTGGCATCCCGATACTGGCATGGTAACTGTTATTATACGAGAACTCAATCAAAGGTAGGTACTCATCCCAATTACCTTTAAAATCCAAAACACAGACCCTCAACATATCCTCTATGGTATGAATCGTTCTTTCACTTTGGTCGTCCGTCTGAGGATGATAAGCGGTGATCATATTCAACTTCGTTCCTAGGCATTCTTGGAATTTAGTCCAGAACCTAGAATTAAATCTCGGGTCTCGATCTGACACTATAGAAACATGCACTCCATATTTGGTGACTATCTCATCCAAGTATAACTTAACTAACTTTTCCAACGAATACCTTTCATTGATCGAAAGGAAATGCGCTGACTTAGTCAACCTATCAATGATTACCCAAATAGCATCATGATTCGTTCTCGTCCTTGGCAATCCCACTACAAAATCCATAACAATCTCTTCCCATTTCCACTGGGGAATCTCCAAAGGTTGTAACAATCCACTCGGTCGTTGATGCTCTGCTTTCACCATTTGACATACATGACACTTACTTACCCAATTGGCAATATCCTTCTTCATTCCTGGCCACCAAAAGTTTCTTTTCAAGTCTTGATACATCTTAGTACTACCAGGGTGGATAGAAAACCTAGAGTTATGCGCTTCCTGCAATACCTTGTTCTTCAATTCCGTTACATTAGGAATCCAAACTCTGGATGAAAATCTATACAACCCTTGGCTATCTTTTTGAGTACATAACTCTTCTCTCGTCAAAGTATCTGACTCCTGTTCCATAACTCCTTGACACCTTTTGATCTTTTCCATCAATACCGGTTTGAAAGTAACTTCATATAGTTGCTCCTGACTTTTTCTAGGTACTCGGACCTCAATCTCCATTCTTTCCAAGTCTTGTGCTAATTCTTCCACAATCTTAACCATATTCAGCCTTTCCTTTCTGCTCAAGGCATCAGCCACCACATTGGCCTTACCTGGGTGATAGTTAATCGAGCAATCGTAGTCCTTAATCAATTCCAACCATCTTCTATGCCTCATGTTCAAATCCTTCGGCGTGAATATGTACTTCAGGCTCTTATGAACTGTATAAATATCACATTTTTATCCATACAAGTAATGACGCCATAACTTCAAAGCAAATACTATCGCTGCCAACTCAAGGTCATGAACTGGATATTTTTGCTCGTGAGGCTTTAACTATCTGGAGTCATAATAAATCACTTTGCCATGCTGCATTAACACACAACCTAATCCTTTCAAAGAAGCATCACTATAGATTACAAAGTTTCCCGTCTCATCTGGTAATGCTAACACTGGAGCTATCACTAATCTCCGTCTTAATTCCTGGAAACTTTCTTCACACTTTTCCGTCCAAATAAACTTCTCATTCTTCCTGTTCAGCTTGGTCAATGGGGACGTAATCTTCGAGAAATCCTTCACAAACCTTCGATAATATCCTGCTAATCCAAGAAAACTCCTTATTTATGTTGGTGTCTTCGGTTGCTCCCACTTTGATACGACTCCAATCTTTACTGGGTCTACTTTGATACCTTCCTTACTTATTACATGACCAAGAAACTGTACTTCCGTCAGCCAAAAATCACACTTAGAAAACTTCGCATACAATTGCTTTTCTTTTTAACTTCTGAAGGGCAATCTGTAGATGCATTGCGTGATCTTCCAAATTCTTCGAGTATATGAGGATGTCATCAATAAATACAATAACAAACTTATCCAGATACTCCTTATATACCCTATTCATCAAATCAATGAAAGCTGCTGGCGCATTCGTCAATCCAAACGACATCACTGGAAACTCGTAATGGCCATACCTTGTTCTGAATGTAGTCTTGTGGATATCTTCAGGCTTTATCTTCAGTTGGTGGTAGCCAGATCTTAAGTCAATCTTTGAGAAGTAACATGCTCCCTTAAGCTGATCAAACAAATCGTCAATGCGTGGCAAAGGATACTTATTCTTTATCGTCAACTTGTTCAGCTCTCTGTAGTCAATACACAATCTCATACTTCCATCCTTTTTCTTCACAAACAGCACTGGAGCACCCCACGGGGAAACAATGGGTCGAATAAATCCCTTATCCAATAATTCCTGAAGTTGCTTAGCCAATTCTTTCATTTCCATTGGGGCCATCCGGTATGGAGCCTTAGAAACTGGTTCAGCTTCAGGAATCAAATCAATTCTATCTCTCGATCAGGTGGCAATCCTGGTAATTCTTCTGGGAAAATGTCAGGGAATTCTCTTACTATAAGAATCTCATCCAAAATAGGGGTCTCTTTCTTCGTATCCACCAAATGAGCCAAGTACGCCTCACATCCTTGCCGCAACAATCTCTTTGCTTGCATTACTGAAAGGAACTTCCTATCTTGCCTCTGCCCTTGGTAACTGATCCTTTTATTATCTGGGGTATGCATAACAACTTTCTTTTTCTTACAGTCTATATTCGCCTTATGTAAAGATAACCAAACCATGCCTAAAATAACATCAAAGTCCCCCAACTCGAAAGGTACTAAGTCAACAAGGAACATATACCCTGTCTCTAGGGAACAACTAGGACAAAATTGTTTTACATGTACTTTATCTTTATTAGCCACTTCTATGGTCAAAGGTTCGTCTAGGTCTTCTAACATCAATTGCATTTTATTCACACAATTCATAGATATAAAAGATTTGGACGCTCCCGAATCAAACAAAACGTTAACAAGTACGAAATTAAGAGTAAGCGTACCTGCAACCACATCGGAGTCGTGAACTGGAGACTTCTGGGTCATCTTGAAAGTCCTAGCTCTAGCAATACTAGTTGCTGGTCCTTGGGACACACTCCTTCCAACATTACCTTGGGTCACTGACTTGCAATTCCTAGCTATGTGTCCCACTTTGCCGCAGCTAAAGCAAGTAACTCCTTGAATCTCAGACTTACATTCCGTGGAATATTGACTTTTCTGTCCACACTTAAAACAATTGATATTCTCTCGACACTGTCCACTGTGTTTCTTCCCACACGTCTTACAATCAACCACTGGCTTACTCATTCTCGTCGGGGCAGAGTTAACTGAAGTAGTACCGGGTTTAGCCTGGGGAAAATTCTGCCTTTTGAACCTCTTATTCTTATTCTTTCCAAACCAACGCTGGAACTTCCTACTTGCTATTCCTGATTCTGACCTAGCGGGTCCACTTTCAAATTTCCTCTTCTTCTCACCCTGCTCCTTTGCCGCTAACTTCTGATCACTCTCTATCACTAGGGCAGCCTGAGCTACCGAAGTATAGGTCTTGAGTTGTAAGGCTACAACTCCACTCCTTATTTCTGGCTTCAACCCTTGTTGAAACCGCTTCGCTCGTTGAGCTTCCGAACTCACATATTCCAGTGCTATATGGGCCAACTCCATAAACTTCGCTTCATATTCCGTAACACTCCAATCTCCTTGTTTCAATTCTAAAAATTCCATCTCCATTTGACTCTGGAGACAGTCTGGGAAGTATTTCTCCAAAAATAACTCTGTAAATCTGGCCCAGGGAACTGGACCTTCTCCTTCTAGGGCTCGCGTAGATTCCCACCAATAATTCGAATCATTCCTTAGAAAATAACTAGCATAGTCAGACTTTAAGTCCTCACTCACCTTGGTGAGCGCAAACGCCTTTTCCATCTCCTTTAACCATATCCTGGCAGCAACAGGATCTACTTCTCCTTTAAACTCCGAGGGCTTCACTGCTTGAAAAGACTTAAAACTAACACCCTGATTTGCCCCTCTCATCTCATGCTGCTGTTGGATCTGTAGTTGTTGCTGTTGGATTTGCTGTTGTTGTTGCTGTATGAGCTGTTGTTGTTGTTGTTGTTGTTGTTGTTGTTGTTGTTGTTGTTGTTGTTATTGTTGTTGTTGTTGTTGCAATTGTTGTTGTTGTTGCTGTTGGGCCAGCTGTACAGTCTGCTGACGCAACAAGTTCATCAATTCACTCATGGAAGGATCCCCAGCAGATCCATTATTGGGCTGAGAGTTTCTCTTTGGTGGTATCTCCTGAAACATAATAGTCATATATAAGAAAATGGATTGCTCCAGCAGTTTATATTTATGCATCAGGAGAGCATTGCCACTAAGACAATATTCTCATCCCCAGTTTAATTGGATCCGTCCTGAGTGAATGATTATAATCTAAGAATGCCAACAACAGAAACAAAAATAATAATAACAATAATAGCAACGCACAGTATATAAAACTGAACAATAAGATAAAGCAGCTGAAATATAATAACCAACAGAATCCAACTAGTACAACTGAAAATCCAACTGGAAAGAACCTATCCGAATACACACCAAAATTAGCTGTCATAGCAGCCTCGCCTACTACAAAATATCATAACATAATGTACATATATAAAGTAAACAACTACAGAACTCCTAGAAGTCAACTCTGAGCTCTGTATCCCTCTGCTGCAACCCTGTCTAACCACTACCACTGCCACCAATGGAACCTAGCTCAAACACTAACCAGTTCACTAGGTCCTAATATTGCACAGCTCTGAACTCTGAGCTAATGAAACGGTCAACAGATCTAGCCCTCTCTACAGCCATCTGGGTCAATGCTCTCACACGACCTCACACCTCAGGGGAAGGGGCAGAAATACCCTGGAAATGTGCAATAGGTACCTGATCAAACTGAGCAGCAAACTCCGGACTCTGATCTCTGATGAAAGAAGTGTTCACTGCTCGGTGAACATGGTAAGGGATCGATGAAGAAGTGCCACTAGGGGCCACAGGAGGTGATGGAGGTCTCATTATGGAAGAACTGGGACCGCAGCCGGGAGGGAAATCCCTGACAGCAGACATAGACCTACGTACCCAATGGGGGTGAGGACCAGATCCAAGGATGTGTCTCGGCACAAAGGAAGGAACTGGTGGAGGTGGCATAGGGGTCTCCTTAGTAGCAACATCCGGGGGTCTCTCAGAATCTGAGCTATCCGAATCAGAGGGATTCTCCCGAGATGGAGAACTCGAAATCGCAATAGGCCACTGTCAACGTAATAAATATACAGGGAAGACACAACCAGGTCAAGGGAATTCTATCAAACATTTAATAGATGCCAGGGTAACGCCGTCGGAACCCTCGACTGACTCTAAAGGTTTTCTCCTCTATATGAGTTGCTGACTCACACCTAAAGACTCATATTATCACCTACTCGACACAATCCCTAACCTGAATCAGGGACTTGAACCTGTGGCTCTGATACCAACTGTGACGGCCTCAACCCCGGGGTCAAGAGTTGACGTCACCAAACACAATAACCAAAATATAAATAACAAGAATATTATTAAAATATACTAACTTGACCCCAAACCAAGATCCGATCCAGGTTCAAGTATAATTCAGATTCATATTACTACAACCCATTTATTTAACATCTAACACACTCTAACTTTATTTAGCAACTCATCAGACCTTATGGCCTGATACAAACTACCTCAGAGGAGCCTGGTCCAGTAGGGGCGGAAACATGGGTCTGTCTGACTGGTCTTCTAGGCATCTGCGAGATATACATAACAGTTTGCAAGGGTGAGCATAATCGCTCAGCAGCACCAACATATGAATAACAGATTAAAAGCAGTAGTGTAACAATAATAGGAACAGAGCTGTAATCATGATATCAACATTTTATAATGAAAATCAGAGATAACTGGATATCACTAACTAGCATGCTGTATCAAAACAACATAGTAGTGTGCTGTGTAAATACAAGAGTCCAATTTTAGCATGCTAATCACTTTTATAAAACTGCTGTATCAACTACTTATGCTCTTATATAAATCACAAATCCCAATCAGATACGTAGCAGATATGTGAAGACAGCTGATTAGGCTATCAACACTAGACGGCTATAACTTCCATCCCATTTACCTGTTCCGGAACTCAGAGACTAGCTAGGTCTCTGACCTGCTGGACTAATCGGTTTAATAGTGCGCCCAACCGAATTAGCCTCTTATACCACCTCAATAGGCCTACTCTGGACCAATGTATCCCATATCTGACCGTTTTATCCAGTTTTCAAAACACTTGTACCTATCTCATTTTCAAAATCAATTATTTAACCAGCACAAAGATAAAATCCAGTTCGCAAATCATTTCTTTCGAGATAGGTACCTTTCGAAGTTACTTTTCCCCAAAACAATTTGAAAATAGTGATTTATAACTACAGGCATACGTAACTTAAAACGTTTATGTTCCAGTACAAAAATAAAGCATTTAGCTATTCATATGCACTGAACCATAAAAGAATGGTCAGGGGTACTTGCCTTGCAACGCTTTACAAAACCCTAAGTAGCTTTCACGTTGACTTTGATCCTGGGAAAACTCGACTGGGATCTATAAATACAGAGTACCCTAATTAGTTATACCGACATGCTTGATATCCTCAAATCCTAATTACCCAATCCGATAACCCGACTCGTATAATCATTATACATAAAATCACATAATCACGTAGTCAGAACACTATTAGGGTAACACGTATAGTATAAATACGTACGTTTACAAATATATTTTTTAGAAAATTTTAGCAGAAACTACTTTATTTATAAGACTACCCGTCGATTATAATCGACGTCAATAATCCACAACAATCCACAATATCACTTCATTATTTTATACAACATGCATCCCAACCTTATTCGAAATTAATTAGTTAGATCCGAAAATACTTTACGTAATTATTTTATTTATTTATAGAATTTAGGACTCAAAACATCGTCATCACCGTCCACCGTCGACTCACCGAAGTTCATCGTCAATGGCGGCACAATTTATTGGCGCCCGATATAATACGGGTTCCCAAATAAATTATGCCGATTAATATTATTTCTCGCAACGAAAGTTTTAATTTCACGAATACTAATCATTTATTTTCCTGTAGAAAAAGAAAATAGGATTTAAAATTATAACAGTTAGCCCACTGCAAAGCCCAGCCCAACAGTCAACCCAACTGCAAGGCCCAACAAAGAAACCCAACAACAGAACCAAGCCCAACAACCATGAACACAGCTGCACACACTACACAGCCATCTTCCACCGCACACACGGCCTCACGGCCATCACAACACACACAACACAATTACACACACACACACCATTATACAGGGCACACACATATATACAAATATATATATATACATGCATAAACCAACTGAGCAACAGAGTCACCAAGCTCACCGGAACAAAAGCACGGCGGCAACGAAACCGAGGTAACAGGGGAAGCCGGAGAAGAACGCCGGAAAACAGTGAAAGAACGGGGAAAAAGAAACGGGAAGGGAGAGATACAAATGGAGAGTGATAACGAGAGATGAGAGAAGAGAGATTAGAGATTTCGAGAGAGAGAGACAACAGGCCGAGTAACACAGTGAAAGGGAAAACCCCCCTTTAATTTTTATTATTTTTTTCCTTTCTCCTGCTTATAACACGTGGCAATGCAAATACTGAGAAGCTGACACGTTGCTTTTGTGATAATTATAAAGATTTAAAGGCCTGCTTTGCCCGGGATTCTAATTTAACGGGTTGAGGTGCACGAAAAATAATTCCCGAAAATTACAAAAATAATATCAAAATGTCATAAATAATCCGAAGTTTACAAAGACATAATTTTTGAAATTTTTAAAACACTTTTTAAGGTGCTCTTCGTATCCGCTTTTAAACAAATAACGAAACGACGCGCGGTGAAACGATTCCCGAAAATTTCCAAAATAATTTTAAAATTCTCAGAATATTGTAAACTTTATAAAATATGAGTTTCGTAATTTTTAAAGATTTCCATAATCAAATATGGATTTTACCATTAAACACGACCAGAAAATCATTTAAAGATAAATAATTAATAAAATATTGATTTCTCAATTTTATAAAGTCCTAAAAATAATTATTGAAATAATAAAATTATAAAACCAATTTTAGAAATAACCCAAGTATTTATGGAATTACAATTACAATAAAATCACTTTTACAAGCGAAATAAAATCATATAACTCACTAATAAATCACACAATTCAATCCCACATAACAACCAATCATAAATAATTAAATAACAATCAGTAACCGCTGCCAAAATCAATACACACATTTTATTTAATTATTCAAATCTTTATTACACTTTTAAATATTAAACTAAAAAGAAAAATACACGAGTCGTTATACAGAATCCTTCCCAGAGACTGACTCAGGGGAAAGTCGCAGGAATTTTGGAGTTGGATACAGCAACTGCTATCGCTGCCCAACTTAAGGCTTTGACGATGAAGGTGGACACTTTGGCTAATTACGGAGTTAATCAAATCGCTAGTGTCTGTGAACTTTTGGATGGTGCCTATGAGACTGATCAGTGCGCAATTTTTAGTGAATCAGCTCAGTTCATGAGCAACTTCCAACGATCGCAGCAACCAGTGCCAGCCACCTATTATCTTAACAACCACAATCATCCTAATTTCAGTTGGAGCAATGCTCCAAATGGGGTTCAACAGCCTTATCAGCAGTACCCAGCTAAACAGTACAACCCCCTGGCTTTCAGCAACCACAGTATGCACCTAGACAGCAACTCCAGCTGCAACAAGCCAATGAAAAATCTGAATTAGAGGAGTTGAAGCTTATGTGCAAGAGTCAAGCTGTTTCTATCAAGACCTTGGAAAATCAAATTGGGAAAATTGCCAATGCCTTGCTTAATTGTCATCCTGGTACACTACCTAGTGACACTGAAGTGCCAGGAAAGAGGGAAGCTAAAGAACAGGTAAAGGCAATCACTTTAAGGTCTGGAAAGGTTGCGAATCCCGAACAAACTCATGAGTTGACTGAAGAAGCTGAGGCTGAGAAAGAAGTAGAGCAACAGAATAAATGTAATAACCCCAATTTTTGGAATTATTGAAACACTAATGAATAGTAACTTTTGCTGATGATGCTGATTAAGAAAAATTATCAGACCACGCTATATAAGAGTACTGTTATGGAAATTCTAAGATCATATTAGTATTCTATAAAGTAAATGAGTGTATGTAAAGGTCGTCAGAATTCGAATTCGAAAACTTTGATTTTTCCTGAAAATCCACCAGATACTGAAAGTATTGACTATAAGGTAACATGATTAAAAGGATTTAAATTCAAGGATTATAAGAGAGGATCATAAAAGGAATATAAAATATTGATAAAGGTTAGGGGAACCCAAGTAATAAAATCATGGATACATTTCCTCGAACGACCAACGAGAACGAACGATAAGCGAATCATATAACCATTAAGCGATTAAGATATGCAAGAGAGATTAGTGCAAAGATCAAGGCTATAAATTAAACACATAGGCAAGGAGTAAGCCAAGGATGCTTCCACCACCAAACATGGACAAGTGGCAAAGAAATGAGGCCATCATTGTGACACCAAGCTTAATTATCATCCACTCAATTAATCAAGCCATTAATCACGCAAATATCAACCACACAAATATCAACCACACTTCATTTCTCACCACACAATAAACCAAGACAAGTCAAAATACTCTCTTCCCTCTTTTTAGCAAGCTCTCCCCCCATTTTTTTTCAAGAAACCCGAGAGAAGAAAGAAATGAAAATGGAGGAAGATAAAATGCTTGTATCTTGAGTTTCCCTTGGCCGTTTTGCGCGTTCTACCTATCAAATTGAAGCCCTCGAGAAGCTCTACACAATTAGGGTAATCGATATCCTCACCTTCTTGATTTCCATACCCGTTTTTAACATTTTACAGTTCAGGGGAATAGTGTTTCAAGAATTAACTTTGTGTTCTTGATTTTATTTTGAGGTTTTAATCATTATAAGGCTAGTTAAGGATCATCTAAGGTTTGTTAAGAATTACCCACTCTCCAAGGAAGGTATAACCTCTTCCCCTTTTTGTGTTTAAGCCATACCATGAGTTTTAAACTTGTTCTTTAAGAGTTCTTGGATGTTTGTATGATTTTAGAGTAATTATGAACTTTAAATGGAAGTTATGAGTTATTATGTAAATGGATGATTTTGAGGAACTTGTTTTGGTGTATGATGAAGTTGAGGGGCTGTTTGTAATGTTATAATGTAGTATTTTGATTTTTGGGTTGGTTTGGTATGGTTGTGGTCTTGTAATAAAATTTGGTAATCGCGTAAACATAGCCGTCGTAATGCCCGTTTTCATTCAACTGTTTGTTTTAGTGTTTGGAACAGAAGGCTAACTGACTCATCTGTAACCTTGCTATTTTTAGATAGATTGTGTCGTAATCTTCGTTTTAGTATGTGGTTCGCTTGAATCCGATGTACGGTTAAGGAGAAATGACCGTTTTAAGTAATGGCGTTTCACGAACGAACCATTACCCCTTGCCTTACTTAGAAACCTTGGTTAAGGTCCTTCAATGACTAATTGGAGTATGAAACAATTATGTAAGGTTAATGGGTCAGTTGGTAGAGTATTCGCGAAAACGTCGCCTTAAAATTCATAACGGTTAATTTATTAAAAATGGTGGAGCTGAGGGTACTCGAGCGACTTATGTGAATCGTTAAGCGCAAAAGCTAACATTAGGGTCCAATTGGTTAAAGTCTAGTTTCTTAAGCGACTGTGGTTTAATTCCGGCTTATGTTGTTTTTCATAGGTTACTGGACCCACTCTAAGCTTAAGTCTACCCGGAACGCCCAGGCAAGTTTTCTACACGTTATACTGTTGTTGTGATGTAAATATATTGATGCATTATCTTGAGATAAGTGCATGACTGTTATTAGCAAATCTTGCGATAAATTGGAGCATGTTGATATGGTATATATATGCATGTTGTGAAATATTGATATTCTATTATCAATTCAAATTCTTATAAAGTGCATAATACCTATGCTAGAGATAAGCAGTAGTAGCGTATACCCTTAGTATAGGGGACCCAAAGGTGAACATTTTTTTAAATCGGGAGTCGATATTCCCGAGTATAATATATATATATTTATATATATACAGTTTTCTATAAGTAATAATCGAATAAGGTATATTAGATGGTTTTGAATAATAATCAAACTTATTTTCAATTATTCAAATAAAGATCGTACTTTCGTATAAGTATATCTTTTGTTATTTATTATCCGTTTCAAGTATAAATTTTAAAAATTCTACTTCATTTATTTTTATAAAGATTATCCTTTATGGGAATATTATTTAAATAATAATATTCATATATTTTCCAACATATCGGGACTGATTTATTTTATTAGATCAGTATTACTCCAAACATTCTTAAAAATGTTTTCGAGTCTTCAAAATAATTTTAAAAAGTTAGAGCGGATCCCAAACTCGTTTTCAAATTTAAGATCTTCCTTTTGAAAGGGACTTGAATACTCGCTCAAAAATCTGAGGAATCCGGCTCTGTGGTGTATTTTATATTCGCAATGAGGTTGTTGTTTTGAGAAAACAATTTGATTACTTGCCCAATAATAAGGAAGTAAGTCCATCAAATTGAGTCGGCATAAGCGACAGGCCGGGGTAGGGTCTATGAAAGTGTAAGAGGCTGGGTGACAGTCCATCCACATGTGAGTGGCCGGATAACGGTCTAGCGCGAGGTCCTAATGCGTCCAGGGTGTTGACCGGCGAGGAATTCATCCATCTACAGTAGAAAAGGTTACTTAATGGGTATCTTTTCCTGATCAGCAAGATATCGGGTTTATGCCAAAATTTTCTTCTTTCCAAATTCATTGGGTATTATAACTCTGTTTATACTTTTCATAACAGAGGGTTTCAAGGAATGTATGAGATATAAATATAGGTATATATATATCGAGAATTAATGAAGTATTTAGTAACTTCATTTCTTTAAATGATATTTCAAAAATTGACTCTATTCAAGTCTTATCTTGTAGTCTCATCTATGTGATGAACTTTTGAAACTGATTATACCTTAAATGGTGGTAGTTCTAACAGTATTCGGAAAAGATATAAGTATATTGGAGTATCTTGTAACTTCAACTTTTCAACTTATATCTAGTAAATGATTATCTTATGCATGACAAAGATTTTCATAAAAACGTTGAGACAAGGTTAGATATATGAGATCATCTTGCAACGATATTTTTATACAGTTATAAACTGGAACTCTGTGTATATTATGCATGGAAGAGGACTTCCAAGATTTTGAAAAGTATATATACATATATACTGAATATTTTGCGACTTGGTCGCGTTATGATATCAAACTTGGTTCATTTCTTCTTGACCAAGACTTTCATGAGTACTATGAGAATGCTCATATATTGTTAATTATCATACATATTATTTCGGTGGGCTTGTTGCTCACCCTTGCTTTCTTCTTTCATCACACAACAAGAGATAGACAAGATGAACAGGACCAAGCTCCCACTTCGCAAGCGGATAGGAAACGTTCCGCAGTTTCCTGTAGGCGTTGATGCCGCTGTAGCTGAGGTAGGATCTACCAATAGGCTAGGGTTTCAACTGTCGATGTACCAGACTTATGTATATTTATAAATTGTAATAATGGCAAAAAATATGTAAATTTATTCAGAAACCCTTTTGAGGTGTAATGACTTATAATTGTGGAATAAAATGACTTGTATTATTTTTGGTATTCATCTTTGAGACTATAACTTGTGGATGTGTGTATATTGTAGGGTCACAGTACGCAGTAGTTGGTTGTTTATTAAGATTAAGTGTTATTAAGGAAAATGGAACTCGTGACAACCCGGATCTCCGACCCCGGATTTGGGGGTGTTACAGAAATGGTATCAGATCTAAGCGTTATGAACCTCAGAGATGATGCGTCATTAAAATGATAAGTTCACTAAGATAATAAGAACTCTTGCCAAGTTCATAATCGGACTACCTAACGTAGTACTGACAGTTAAAACCCTTATGGGAACCCTTATAAATATCGTGATAGAAGCGTAGTTCGTTATCATATATGGTAGCGGGACTCCGAACCCTGAGGTTGAGGAGCAACCGCGCGATGATGTTTTATTAGTTATTAGAGATCATATGGTGGATCCGATAGAGCGTCCTAACGAGGGATGGGATAATGCTCATGTTGAGGATGTAGCCGTTGAGGAGATTATCCCAGGAGAGATTGCTGCTGAGGAGGATCCCGAGGAGGATTCTGACAAGAGTAAAAATTTGATCCCTGAGGAATTGATGACCGTAGTCAGGCCGACTACAGGAGATAAGAATTGCCGATTATCACCGTAGGTTCGTTCATAATTTTGCAAAGATCACAGCCCGTTTAACGCGGCTTACTCATAAGACTGAGAAGTTCGAATGGAAAGAGGAATGCGACAACAGCTTCCAAGAACTGAGGAAAAGATTGGTGACGGCCCCTGCGTTGGCGTTGCCAGAGGGAAAAAAAAGGAGATTTTGTGATTTATAGTGATGCTTCGCACAAGGGATTAGGGTGCGTGCTTATGCAACACGGTAAGGTAATCATGTACGCGTCAAGACAATTAAGGGAATATAAAATTCGATATCCTCATGATCTTGAGCTCACGGTAATAGTTTTACCCTAAATATTGGAGGCACTACTTGTATGGAGAGAAGTGCGAGGTTTACGCAAACCCCAAGAGCTCAAGTATGTTTTTACGCAGAAAGAGCTCAATATGTGCCAGAGGAGGTAGTTAAAGCTAATCAAGGATTATGAGATTATTTATCAGCCATGTAAATCCAATATGGTGGCTGACACCCTTGGTAGAAAGGAGAGACTCAAGATGATAATGTCTTCGGGAGAGTAGATAAAATATTTTGAGAAAACGGAAATAGAAGTGAAGGTAACCGGAGCCAGTACTGAAAGGCTGTTTGAGGTTGTAATACAGCCTGAATTATGGGAAAAGATCATATTGTGCCAAGAAAAAGTGATGAATGAAGGCAGAGAGCCAATGAATGGAGAAGAGATTAATACCGAGTAAGATGATAAGGGAATAACGAGGTATTCCTACAGAATTTGGGTTCCAAACGTTTAAGAGCTTAAGGACTGGATCTTAGATGAAATCCATAGTCCGAGGAATAAGATTTAGGGTAAACCCTGAATGTGATAGTCAGGGAGGTCGCCATCAAGAAAGAAGGAAACCATAACATAATGAAGTGGAAAACAAGGATTTTAACGTATAAGATAACCCAAATTATGGGAGAAGGATGAAACATTTCACACTGAGAAAATAAAATTCGAGCAAGATAGGGAGAACCAGGATGGTACTCTTATGGGGCAATTCATGGACCTGCCTAAACAAAACTTATACTTTTATCCCCAACCACCATCATGAGGAAATAATGCAGTGGGAAATTTTTTCCCAGGACCTTTAAGTCTCTAAGCTCTTAGAGTTCCAAGGAACAAGCTGACCCAGTCAAGGCAAGAGCTTGGCTAAAGGAAATAGAAGAATTATTTGAGATTCTAAATGATTGACGAAGCGCACAAGATTGTTTTGCCACTTACCTTCCTGAGAGAGGCCACCCGCTGGTGGAAGGCTAAGGAAGATAGAGAAATAATGTAGAAGTTTTAAAATCGGACTAGAGGCGGACAAGTATGATGAATAATGAATCTAGGTTGTGAAAGTCATCAAGGTTCATTTGAAGGGCACGAATCTAGAATGATGGGATGTTTGAATGGTTCATAAAATGATTGTAAGAGAAACGAAATTAAAAGACTAAAAGGGGTAAAAGTATAAAGGGATATAAAGGAAATAAAGTTAAGGAACGATAAGGGAGTTAGGAATGCGAAAATCCTAAGGAACCCTATCAATAAAGATAAGAGAAATGGGTAATCATCAGGGTGATGGTGATTGACCATGAGGTAAAGTCGAAGTTTGATGGCATAAGTGATACATATATGTTATCCTCTTTAAGTTGGGAGGATTCGAGAAAACCTTGAGATACTTTGAAGGATAAATAATAAGACATGGATAGACTGAGGAGACAAAAAAAGTAAGAAATTATGAAATTGGATGAAGGAAGTGACCTTCAAGAATGTGAAGTGTATGTAACACCTGTGAAACACCAGGTATAAGAGATATCCCCATATTGAGAAAACTGTTGAGATAAATAATAGTTGCGAATGAGGATTTATTAATAAAAGTTCACGTTGAACACACCCAATATCTTCCAGAACATCCCTGTTATCATTACTAAATCAGGAAAGAAAAGCGGATAACCGTTGTTATCTTTTGGAGGCCATATGGACTAACCTCAGTTTGAATAAGGATGTTATTGTAAAATTAGGTATAGATTATTAAGGTGGGAATGATTGAAGAAGAAACCCTTATCAGGGATATATGACTTAATTTATCCATTTAAGGATGCAAGTACCTTTTTAAAGGTGCAATTAAGGATAAAACCTTGATAACTTGAGATGAACCTTAGGGGAATGCATAAAGGTTGGCATTTCGCCCTTAATAGGGACAATATGAGTTTTGACAGTATGAAATGGGAAAGGATTAAGGTAACAACAATTTTTTAAGGATCAGTGGAGAAATTTTTCAGAAGTACTAGATAATGGTTCTAGTATTAGTAAATGGTATTTTGATATGCCCTGTATCTAGGGAATACAGGAGGAACGATTCAAGGATAACCTTAGAGGTTTTACAAGGAGAAAAGTAATTTTCAAAGTTTTTAAGAATAGAAATTTTGATAAAGAAAATATGACGTAATTATAATAATGCCAGGTAGGCACATGTTGGACAATAAGAAAGTATAGATCGACCCAATGAAGGTCGAGATTGGTGAAAACAAGAAGGACCCAAGATAAAAGACATCCTAAGTATGATCGAGAGTCATTCGTGACAATGTTAACCTCTAAAGACTGAGGCAATAACTTTTGGAAAAATGGTGATTTTTTTTTCTCACCAAAGCGTAAGGAAGAGCATTTTCACACAAGCAGTGATTGGAAATGAGGTAGAAAATTTAGTTGGAGATCATTCAAAAGACATTGATTATATGGAACTATTACTATCAGAAAAGGCCAATGAGGTGGCCGACACTCTAAGTGTAAGAGAGCAATTATAGGCGCTCGTGCCAGAGGAATATAGTGATGATGGTTAAAGCCGTGAAGGTTGTATTATGGTGTGAAAGATTGAAATTCCTTATGATGATTGTGCGATACTCATCCGTAATAGTAGTTTGGAAAAGATTTAATTCATGTAATCGCCATGAACGGGCTATCTATCTTAGAAGGTCCTATCTAGAGAATAAGCCAGGACCATGTTACGAAAGGACTAAATGAACCTTTGAGCTTCATGTCTCCTAATAAAGACATATAGTTAATAATGGTAGTAACCTGCTATCGTTGATTTCATTGAAACTCTTCTGTAATTTTATCTGCTTCATGTCATATGTACGTCAAGTTCAGGAGTGTTCTTCATGAATTATGAACGGTGATCATGTTGCCTCCTTAGAAGAATTCGATACGATAGCTATGGACTTTGTATGGTTAGATATTAAGATTTCATGGAAAACGAATGACTATAGTAGGTCTGAGGTGGACTATAGTAATGCATCAACGATTCTTTGAATAATGAGCCGATTACAACCGTGAGAGTTATATTGTAATGGATGTTGAGATTGGGTACCACTAATCGGGTTGTGGTGATGTATAATTATCATTGATAGACTAATTAAGTCGATTATCTACCTATTGAATATTTATTCCTTCTTATGAATAGAAAGTCGTATTACTATACGAGGAAGGTTGCAGTGCAAGCATAAAATTCTAGTAACGATGATGTCTAGAATGAAATCCCAGATTCGATTTTCGTTGTGGAAGAAGTTTCAACGGTGATTGTTTATAAGCTCGAGCAAGAGCATGAGTCCATAAAATGATGGACGGAATAGTGAAAGATTCAAGAACATGAATTACGATGCTATAATACTTGATGTTGAGATATATACATATATATATATATATATATATATATATTTTCTCCTGTGATAAACCTCTATAGTTCAGAGGCAGATTCCAAGCAGATATTTTTGTGGCAGTATATTTTTTTATATAATGCTCTTAAATTCGTTCTTTTCTCTCCTTTTTATTTTTTATAAGCTGAGAAGAACCACCCTTCCAGAAGGGGAGGTATTGCCGAATGACTATCTATCTATGTGATAGAATCCTAGTAGGATACCATCTATTATTTAATTGCTTGTCAAGTACTAATAGATGGCCACCTTCTGTACTAACTATGCGATGTAACAAGTGTTCATGATCATAGTGATGTCTCAATAAAATTTTTTACTTCTATACGATGGATCAAGCTTTCGAAGATGGAAGCAGCTAAATGAAGTAGTATCAGTGCGGTGGTATTCTAAATGTAACGCGTTCGTGATACTAAGGTTGACGCGGTTATTAAAAGGTGATAGAAAACTAACGAGCAAAAGTGTAACCAGTATACTATTATGTACGAAAGATAGTAATGACTATGAACTGGAAAAGAGTGGGTATTGAGAAGCAAAACCTATAGTGCAAGAAGCTATAATGAGAGTCTGTGCGATAGACTTGAAAGAATTTGGAATGATCACTTAGCACGTATCGAGTTTTCTTACGACGATGGATGATATGACAGTATCGGAATGTTGCCTTACAAGGCCCTATACAGAAAGAGATGCCGATGTCCCTTGTATCGGAATGGAGTTGGAGAGCGCAAGATGCTCGGACTAGCAGTGGTCCAAAGGACCAAGGATATAATAGATCTAATCAGAGGACGGCTGGGAGTAGCCCAAGATGGACATAAGAAGTATGCTAATTTAACAACGAAAGGACAAAGAGTATAAAGTAGGGGACCTATTGTTGTTAAAGGTATCCCTTTGAAAAGCCTTGGAAGGGAATGATAAGGTTCGGAAAAAAAGGAAAGCTAAGTCCACGATTTATTGGACCCTTGGATGTATTAAGACATATTGGGAAGTTAGCATATGAGCTAGCCCTACCCCCGAACCTGTAGCAAGTTCATAACGTGTTCAACGTATCAATGTTAAGGAAGTGTAATCTGGATGCCAGACAAATAGGGGCATATGAGCGCATAGACATGCAACCAGACTTAACCTATGTAGAGCAACTAGTGAGGGTAACGAATCAAAAAGGAACATGGTGATCAAGCTAGTCAGAGTTTTGTAATAGAATCACAATGTGGGAAAATTGACTTGATTTAGAAAGTGCAATGCTAGAAAAATATCCCCAACTGTTCTCTATCTGATTCCGGAACGGAATCCTTTTAAGGAGGGGAGATTGTAATAACCCCAATTTTTGGAATTTTTGAAACACTAATGAAAAGTAACTTTTATTGATGATGCTGATTAAGGAAAATTATCAGACCACGCTATATAGCAGTACTGTTATGAAAATTCTAAGATCATATTAGTATTCCATAAAGTAAATGAGTGTATGTAAAGGTCGTCAGAACTCAGATTCGAAAACTTTAATTTTTCCCAAAAATCCACCAGATACCGAAATAATTGAGTATAAGGTAATATGATTAAAATGATTTAAATTCAAGGATTATAAGAGAGGATCATAAGAGGAATATAAAATATTGATAAAGGTTAGGGGAACCCAAGTAATAAAATCACGGATACATTTCCTCGAACGACCAACGAGAATGAACGATAAGTGAATCGTATAACCATCAAGCGATTAAGATATGCAAGAGAGATTAGTGCAAAGATCAAGGCTATAAATCAAACACATAGGCAAGGAGTAAGCCAATGATGGTTCCACCACCAAACATGGACAAGTGGCAAAGAAATGAGGCCATCATTGTGACACCAAGCTTAATTATCATCCACTCACTTAATCAAGCCATTAACCACACAAATATCAACCACACTTCATTTCTTACCACACAATCAACCAAGACAAGTCAAAATACTCTCTTCCCCCTTTTTAGCAAGCTCTCCCCCCATTTTATTTCAAGAAACCCGAGAGGAGAAAAAAAATAAAAATGGAGGAAGATAAAATGCTCGTATCTTGAGTTTCCCTTGGCCGTTTTGCGTGTTCTACCTATCAAATTGAAGCCCTCGAGAAACTCTACACAATTAGGGTAACCACTATCCTCACCTTATTTATTTCCATACCATTTTTAACATTTTACATTTCAGGGGAATAGTGTTTGAAGAATTAACTTTGCATTTCACGAACGAACCATTACCCCTCGCCTTACTTTGAAACCTTCGTTAAGGTCCTAAATGACTAATTGGAGTATTAAACAATTATGTAAGGTTAATGGGTCAGTTGGTAGAGTATTCACGAAAGCTTCGTCTTAAAATTCGTAACGGTTAATTTATTAAAAATGGTGGAGCCGAGGGTACTCGAGCGACTTATGTGAATCGTTAAGCGCAAAAGCGAACGTTAGGGTCCAATTGGTTAAAGTCTAGTTGCTTAAGCGACCGTGGTTTAATTCCGGCTTATGTTGTTGTTCATAGGTTACCGGACCCACTCTAAGCTTAAGTCTACCCTGGAATGCTCAGGCAAGTTTTCTAACCGTTATACTGTTGTTGTGATGTAAATATATCGATGCATATCTTGAGATAAGTGCATGACTGTAATTAGAAAATCTTGCGATATATTGGAGCATGTTGATATGGTATATATATGCATGTTGTGAAATATTGATATTCTATTATCAATTCAAATGCTTATAAACTGCATAATACCTATGCTAGAGATAAGTAGTAGTTGCGTATACCCTTAGTATAGGGGACCCAAAGGTGAACATTTTTTATACCGGGAGTTGATGTTCCCGAGTATAATATATGTATATATATATAGTTTTCTATAACTATTAATCGAATAAGGTATATTCAATGGTTTTGAGTAATAATCAAACTTATTTTTAATTATTCAAATAAGGATCGTACTTTCGTATAAGTATATCTTTTGTTATTTATTATTCGTTTCAAGTATGAGTTTTATAACTTCTACTTCATTTATTTTTATAAAGATTATCCTTTATGGGAATATTATTTAAATAATAATATTCAGATATTTTCCAAAATATCGGGACTGATTTATTTTATTAAATCAGCATTACTCCAAACATTCTTAAAAAAATTTCAAGTCTTCAAAATGCTTTTGAGTCTTCAAAATGATTTTAAAAAGTTAGAGCGGATCCTAAAACTCGTTTTTAAATTTAAGATCTTCCTTTCGAAGCGGACTTGAATACTCGCTCAAAAATCTGAGGAATCCGGCTCTGTGGTGTATTTTATATTCGCAACGAGGTTGCTGTTTTGAGAAAACAATTTGATTACATGCCCAATGATTGGGAAGTAGGTCCATCTAATTGAGTCGGCATAAGCGACAGGCCGGGGTACGGTCTATGAAGGTGTAAGAGGCTGGGTGACAGTCCATCCACGCGTGAGTGTCCGTGTAACGGTCTAGCGCGAGGTCCTAATGCGGCCAGGGTGATGACCGGCGAAGAATTCATCCATCTACAGTAGAAAAGGTTACTTAATGGGTATCTTTGCCTAATCAGGAAGATATCGGGTTTATGCCAAAATTTTCTTCTTTCCAAATTCATTGGGTATTATAACTCTGTTTATACTTTTCATAACAGAGGGTTTCAAGGAATGTATGAGATATATATAGGTGTATATATATATCGAGAATTAATGAAGTATCTAGTAACTTCATTTCTTTAAATGATATTTCAAAGATTGACTCTATTCAAGTCTTATCTTGTAGTCTCATCTATGTGATGAACTTTTGAAACTGATTATACCTTGAACGGTGGTAGTTCTAGCAGTATTCGGACAAGATATAAGTATATTGGAGTATCTTATAACTTCATGTTTTGAACTTATATCTAGTAAATGATTATCTTATGCATGACAAAGATTTTCAGAAAAATATTGAGACAAGGTTAGATATATGAGATCACCTTGCAACGATATTTTTATACAGTTATAAACTGGAATTCTGTGTATATTATGCATGGAAGAGGACTTCCAAGATTTTGAAAAGTATATATATATATACTCAATATTTTGTGACTTGGTCGCGTTAAGATATCAAACTTGGTTCATTTCTTCTTGACCAAGACTTTCATGAGTACTATGAGAATGCTCATATATTGTTAATAATTATACATATTATTTTGGTGGGCTTGTTGCTCACCCTTACTTTCTTCTTTCATCACACAACAATAGATAGACAAGATGAACATGACCAAGCTCCCAATTCGCAATCGGATAGAAAACGTTCCGCAGTTTCTTGTAGGCGTTGATGCCGTTGTAGCTAAGGTAGGATCTACCAAAAGGCTATGGTTTCAATTGTTGATGTACCAGACTTATGTATATTTATGAATTGTAATAATGGAAAAGAATATGTAAATTTATTCAGAAACCCTCTTGAGGTTTAATGATGTATAATTGTGGAATAAAATGACTTGTGTTATTTTTGGTATTCATCTCTGAGACTATAACTTGTGGTATGTGTATATTGTGGGGTCACAGTATGCAGTAGTTGGTTGTTTATTAAGATTAAGTATTATCAAGGGAAATGGAACTCGTGACAACCCGAATCTCCGACCTCGGATTTGGGGGTGTTACAATAAAGATGTGGAACCAAGGAAGACTATTGTGAGCACACCCTGCCTAAGGGTAATACAGGGGAGAAACAGATCTATCCTCCACCGCCTTTTGCCAAGCGGCTATAGAAGAAAAAGCTGGACAAGCAATTTGAGAAGTTTTTGGAGGTGTTCAAGAAACTTCATATCAATATACCTTTCACCGGGGCTCTTGAGCAGATTCCTAGTTATGCAAAGTTTATGAAAGGTATCCTCTCTCGGAAGGTGAAGCTAGATGATTTAGAGACAGTCGCTCTCATGGAGGAATGTAGTGTTGTGCTATAACAGAAGTTGCCTCCGAAGCTTAAAGATCCAGGAAGCTTCACTATTCCATGTACTATTGGAAAAGTGTCTTTTGACAGATGCTTATGTGACTTGGGAGCTAGCATCAATCTGATGCCCTTGTCAATCTTCAAGCAGTTGGACTTGCCTGATCCCAAACTGACTTATATGACCTTGCAGTTGGCCGACCATTCTATTACATATCCGTGAGGTATTGTAGAGAATGTCTTGGTCAAGGTTGATAAACTCATCTTCCCTACCGATTTCGTCATTCTTGATTTCGAGGAGGACAAGAAGATTCCCATAATCTTGGGGAGACCTTTCTTGGCAACTGGCCGACCCTTGATAGATGTGCAGAAGGGTGAGCTCACAGTGAATTTTGGATCAGGATGTTACTTTTAATGTGTTCAATGCTATGAAATTTCCTATTGATAATGAGGAGTGCTTAAAGGTGGAGTTGGTCGATTCGGTGGTTACATCGGAACTTGATCAATTGCTAAGGTCTGATGCCTTAGAGAAAGCCTTGTTGGGGAATTCAAATAGTGAAGATGACGAAGGTGAAGAATAATTGCAATATTTGAATGCTTCGCCCTGGAAAAGGAAGTTAGATATGCCTTTTGAATCTCTTACAATGGAGGAATTGAACAAAGCTCCTAAACGCCTCAAGCCATCTATTAAGGAAGCTCCAACTATTGAGCTTAAGCCTTTACCTGAGCATATGAGGTATGCGTTTTTAGGTGATGCATCTACTCTGCCTGTTATTATTGCATCTGACCTTTCAATTAGTGATGAGGAAATACTTTTGAGGATTCTGAGAGAGTTCAAATCAGCAATTGGATGGACTTAAGTAGATATCAAGGGAATCAGCCCTTCTTATTGCATGCATAAAATTCTGCTAGAGGAAGGTAACAAGCCTATGATCGAGCAGCAAAGAAGACTTAATCCTAATGCTACTTCATTGGATAAGACATTGATAAATGAGTTTTTTCCCAATGAGCAGCTGTTTGGAGTACAAGACGAAGAACCATGGTTTGCAGATATTGTGAACTATCTTGTGAGTAATATCATGCCTCCCGACTTATCCTATGCTCAAAGGAAGAAGTTTCTACATGATGTGAAGTGGTATATGTGGGATGAGCCATTTCTTTTTCGACAAGGAGCTGACCAAATCATCAGGAGATGTATTTCTTACAGTGAAACGGGGGGGGGGAATCTTACGAGATTGTCACTCGACGACTTATGAAGGACATTATGGTGGAGAAAAGACAGCGGCTCGTGTTCTTCAAGGAGGTTTCTTTTGGCCAACCTTGTTTAAAGATGCTCATCAGTTTGTTTTGAAATATGATCGATGTCAACGTGTGGGTAATATGTCTAAGAGGGATGAGATGCCTCTTAATGTGCTTCTCGAGGTTGAGGTCTTCGATGTATGGGGAATTGACTTCATGGGGCCATTTGTCTCATCTTGTAACAATCATTATATCTTGTTGAAGGTTGATTACGTGTCGAAATGGGTTGAAGTTAAGGCATTCCCAACGATGCGATGCAAAATCAGATATTCACAAGGTTTGGAACTCCAAGAATCATAATCAGTGATGAGGGGTCGCATTTTTGCAATTACAAGTTCACTGCTATGATGAAGAGATATAATGTGAATCATCGCATTGCCACGACTTACCATCCTCGGATAAATGGACAAGCTGAGGTATCTAACAGAGAGATCAAACACATTTTGGAGAAAGTGGTATGTCCATCAAGGAAAGATTGGTCTTTGAAGCTTGATGAAGCTATTTGGGCATATAGAACAACATTTATAACTCCATTGGGAATGTCGCCATATCAGTTGGTCTATGCTAAGGGGTGTCATTTGCCTATGGAGCTCGAGCTTGAAGCATATTGGGCTTTGAAGAAGTTAAATCTGGACTTGGATGCGGCTGGAACGAAGAGGATGCTTCAATTGTATGAACTCAACGAGTTTTGACTTCAAGCTTATGAGAACAACAAGATGTATAAGGAGAAAGTCAAGAGGTGGCACGATCGGGGTTTAGTGCTCAAGTCATTTATGTCGGGGCAACAAGTTCTTTTGTTCAACTCTCGTCTCCGTCTTTTTCCTGGAAAGTTAAAGTCAAGATGATCAAGGCCGTTTATTGTCAAAACTGTGTTTCCACATGGAGCGGTGGAAATTTTTGAGAATGATCTGGGCCAAGCATTCAAGGTAAATGGTCAGAGGTTGAAGCATTACTATGGTGACATGGCAAACCGCGAGGTGGTTAGTGCCGTTTTATTGTCCATTTGATCTTGAGATTCTATGTCGAGCTAGCGAAGTAAAAGAAGCGCTTCTTGGGAGGCAACCCAAGTTGTTGTATATTAGTAGGTAGAAGAAGCAAGAAGAAAGGAGAAAAACACAAAAAAAACCAGAAAAAGAAAAAAATTCAGGGCCAAATAGAGAAGCTGGGCGCGCCCGCGCTGACCAAGCGCGCGCCCGCGCCGTTTTTCCAGTAACCAAGCGTGCTCGCGCTGTCCTAGCGCGCGCCCGTACCGAGTCCCTGATCGAAAACATATAAAAACAACAATTTTAAGAGAAAATCGGGATTTTTAACTAAAAATCAATTCCAACCCGATTTTTACTCTTCCACATCCTATAATTTCCTCTCCTAATCAATTCCATTATTCCCACGATTCCCATAATTAATTCCCACTTCTATTCCTTATAGGATTCACACCTCTCCACCTATAAATACATACATTTAGACATAACTTCTTCACCAATTCACAAACTCTCAACATAAATTCTCTCTAAACACTTAAAATTTTATTCTCTCTTCTTCAATCCCGATGGCACCCAAGAGACAAAGAACACAAGTTGGAAGCAGTACCACCGATTCTTCATCTGCGGGTGGTGTGAGGCCCAGGTTTTCTACTCTTGAGGCTGAGAAGGAGTACACTAGGCTTCTCTCGAAGCCTATTGCTAAAGAGAGAGGTTTTCTGCCATCGGGGAAGGATGGTAAGTTGTTAGAGATGATTCTCGAGATGGGCTGGGTTTCTTTTTGTGAGGTGCCCGTTGTTGTGCCCATGAGTGTTGTGTGGGAGTTCTATACAAACTTCAAGGCGGGGAAGAATGGCTTCACGGTGGTGAGGGGGAGGACTGTAGAGTACAGTGCTGATGCTACCAGGGTGGTGATTGAGCAGCTCGTAAGGAAGGTGGGTCAGGACACGTGGAACGATAAGACTCCGGAGGACTTTGATTTGGATCTTATCGTTGATACTCTCTATGTTCCTGAGACTCATTGGAAGTTCAAGAGGGGCACTACTGATTACTACATGTTCCCTGCGTCATGCATGAACAGGTTTGCACGGGCTTAGAACTCGTTTATTTGTGCTAACATCATGCCATCTTCGCATATGCATGAGATTACTGTGGAGCATGCTCATCTGTTGTGGGGTATTCTGCAGGGTGATTATATTGACTTGGGGATGGTGACATATCAGGGGATTCTGAGATTCTTGAGGGGAGGTACTACAGGTGTTATTCCGTATTCCTCTGTTGTGACGAAGTTGTGCATGGCAGTTGGTGTTCATTGGCCAGCACATGAGCAGCTGCAGCTTCCCAGTGCTCCTATTGATAGTTCTACGCTATAGAGCATGCAGGAGTGGTATGGAGGGAAGCCCGATCCTAAGGGGCTTGGTTATTCATATGATCATTTTCCAGGTGGTGTGCCCATGGAGGCTGCTACTGCAGGAGGTTCTCAGCATGCCCGCTGAGCAGCTTGGAGAGCTCGGTACGGGGCGGAGGCTGGTCCATCGCAGCAGCAGGAGCAGAGATGGGAGCTGGTTTGAGTTCGACGCAGTATAGGCGTCTCGCGAGGAGGATATATGTGATGCATGACATCCATAGTCGGTTTGCACATGATCTCACCCAGACACTTGGGACAACTTTCAGAGCCACCAGTGTTGACATCTAGTGGCCAGTATTTGGTGAGGATTTCGTGTATCCGCCTTCGGACACGCTTGACACTCGACCTATTGAGGGTGAGGATTCTGATTCACATTAGGTGTGTCTGATTCCTTACTATTACCTTCACTGAGGACAGTGAATATTTTAAGTTTGGGGGTAGTAGTAAAAGGAATATAGTTTGTGTGTGAGTCTCATATAGTTTGCATATTCATATAGTTTTATTTCATATAGTTGCATATTTTGCCATGTAATTTTTTTATTTTATTTTTGGTAGTTTTATGATATTTTTTTATGTAGTTTCATGCATTTGCATTATAACATGATCTCTTAAATAACTTTCCGACTGACTTGTGATATTGATGGTAGTGTAGTGATGTCATATTTAGTAATGTTGAGTCTTATTAGATTGATTTTCATGTTAAAGACATTTGTATTTCACTAAGTCTTATAGGTTGCTAGAGTGCTAGATCATAGTCATGGTTTGTTTGTTTGTCGAGGTTTAATCGCTTGTTTATATTTGGAATATAGGATATTCTCTTAGTAATAAAAGACATGGATATTTAAAAATTGGAGAAAATTGGATTTCATCGCTAGTTGTGTGGCTAGGTGTCAAATGGCTAGTAGTCGGCTCATATTTTTATGAGTAGTCTAGGGTTGAATGAGATGGAGCGAAACACACACATTCAGAAATTGTTGGAAAAAAGAAAAAAATAAAAAAATAGAAAAAGAAGAAAAAAAGAATAAGTGTATGAATAATTGATCACAAGTGGGCTCTTTAGTACTCGAGTTATTAAGTTCTTAGGGGATTTTGTGCCTAGTGACCTAAGGCTTTTATAGTCTGGGATCCGTTAACCTAACGCTCGCTACATGGGTACTATTATATAAGTCTTTTGTGGACCTCACTCATTACACGATCAAATTAGCGTACTTGTATTGTTTTATTGTCAACAAAAGCATGAATTCATAGAAAACTCTGATATAAGAATTGAAGTGTTATAAGTTATTTTGTGTTTAACTTTTATTCTATTTATAAACTTATCGATCTAGTTGCGATACTACATCTGTAAGCATTTTCACACACGCACGTCTCTAGTTTGTAGGTTGATTTGTGAGATTTGGTTGATCTTTATGCGAATAATTGCATTTGCTGAGATGTTGCTCGTTGATTGGTTTAGTTTCTTTATGGGGATCGTTGCATTCATATTAGTTGCATTCATGCATTTTTATTTCTTGTTCTTTGAGTCTGTTTATGCTTGAGGACAAGCATCAATTCAAGTTTGGGGGTATGTTGAATGGCATTTATGACACTTTATAATGCTCTAATAAGATTTGAATTGATGCCTTTATACTTAAGTTGTTAAGTGTTTTAACGTGTTTTCGAGTGTTTTTGCATTTCAGGCATTATCTCGGTAATCAGGTGCATTAGCATTATTTTGGTGCTAATTTGGTGTCAAGGTGGTGTTGGAATAAAAGCGCAATGAAAGCCGGCTCGAAGCTGCAAGAAAAATAAAGAAGTCAGTTTTGGCAGAAGTCCAGCGTGCCCGCGCTAATCAAGCGCGCGCCGAAGTTCAGAATGTCAGCGCGCCCACACTGTTCAAACGCGCGGCCGTGCCGTGTTGGGATGCATAATTCAGATTCTACTCAAATTCGAATTGGGAGACTTCTGTGTTGCATGGGGCTGCTATATAAACAACTCTAGGTCATTTTTAATAAGTAATCAAGCCAGAGACATATCAAGGAGAGCGTAAGAAGACCGTTTTAGCACGATTCAACAAAGACGAAGAAAATCTTATTTTTACTTGGGAACCTTTGTTTTAAGTTATATTTGGATGCTAGTTTTCTTATTTGTGAACCTTAATCTTGTTTTATACTTGATTTTATTTATTCGTTATAAAGACCATGTTTTATATACCATGCTTTCAACAGGACCCACATTGATGATGAGTCCGATTATGGGCTAATCGTTATCGTGGGGTTCTAGCGGATTTATTTATGGATTTCTTTAGTTGAATTATTTAATACCTTAGTATGTGGTGATTGTATGATATCCTAGTATTGGTCGTGCATATTTATCTTATGAGCGTCGCGAACTTATAAGATAGTGTGTTAATTCTTAATGAAGCGAAAGTGAATTTAAGGATTTAGAACTTGCCATGCTAGCATAGGTTCATGTATTCGATATGCAGGATTCGTAGGTAATTTTAACCATCTTACTTTCCCTGTGTAATCAAGATAGATAACCTGTGCTTAAACCGTTATTTGTCAAATTCTATAGACATATAGGGTCTCAATATAATTGGTGTCTATTCAGCTTCTATCTCTTTTGTGGATGTCTGGTAGTATGGTACTCGTGCAACGAAAGTTGGCGTTTATTAGTTTCGTGTTGTCTGATTAGTGTCATCGTCATTGCATGCTAAGGTTAAGAACAATAAGGCAATTGAATGAAGTATTTAATGAAGTTAGAATCCCATGTTTGTCATATATATAAATTAAATCAATCTTATTCTCGTAGTTATAATCATTAGTTAATTCTTAGTTATAAAAAACCTCAATTTGTCATCGTCTTAGCATTGGATAATAACCATACATTGTTGCTTAAGTGCGTGAATTAATTAGTTAACCAATACAGTCTCTATAGGAATGAACTAGAAAAGATTCTATACTACTTGTGAACTCGTACATTTGCGTGTATTATTTGCGCGTGTTTAGCGACTAACTGTAAAACCGTACTCCGGATCGAAAAAGTCAAAACACGAAAAATGCTTTAAATAATTAAATTAGGCTCAAAAGAAGTTTTCCCGAGACTTCCGGGTCGTAAAAATGTAAAAATGGTTGAAGTTGTACTATTCCCGATTATTCAAAATAATTTATAATTAATCTGAAAAATAATTTATTAAATCTATAAATCCTCTATAAAATCATATAACAACATATAAATTAATAGAAAAATATCAAAATAATTTATACTTTATTTTGGACATATAAAAATTAAAATTCTCAAATTTCACTACATATAAATACCCAAATACAGACACCAATTAACAGATAATTGACCAAAAAATTAGATAATAATCATATAATATTTATTTATTAATAAAAATATTTACACACCATATCCCGGATATTACATCCTGCAACCTTAAAAGGATTCTGTCCTCAGAATCTCCTAAGCAAACAGATGAGGGTACTTTTCACGCATATCACTTTCGAACTCCCAGGTTGACTCTTCAACTCTTGGGTTTCTCCACAATACTCTTACTAAATTTACAACTTTGTTCCTTAATACTTTCTCTCTTTTTTCTAGAATCTCTATCGGATTCTCAACATATGACAAATCTGCCTTTATTTATATCGGCTTATACTCGATTACATGCCTAGAATCTGGATTGTACTACTTAAACATTGACACGTGAAAGATATTATAAATGTGCTCCATATACGGGGGGTAACGCCAATTCGTATGCTACCTTGCCGAAACGGTTCAAAATTTCAAAAGGTCCAACGTATCTAAGGCTCAACTTTCCCCTCTTTCCGAATCTAGACAATCCTTTCCATAGTGACACTTTTAGAAACACTAAATCTCCTTCTTCAAACTCCATATCCTTTCTTACTTGATCTGCATATTTCCTTTGACGATCCTGCGCTGCAATCAATCTTTTCTGAATAACCTCGACAACTTATTTTGTTTATTGCACTAACTCTGGTCCAAGTATCTTACGTTCTCCAACTTCATCCCAATATACTGGTGATCGACATTTGCATCCGTAAAGAGCTTCGTAGGGAGACATTCCGATACTGGCGTGATAACTGTTGTTGTAAGAAAATTTTACTAAGGGCAAATGCTCATCGCAATTTCCTTTAAAATCAATGGCACAAACACGTAACATATCTTCAATTGTCTGGATTGTTCTTTCGCTTTGGTTGTCCGCCTGTGGATGATAAGCTGTATTTATATTTAATTTAGTTCCCTAACATTCTTGAAAACTTTTCCAAAATCTTGAATTGAATCGTGGATTCCGATCAGATACAATAGACACAGAGACTCCATGACGAATTACTATCTCTTTTAAATACATGTGAACCAACTTGTCAAGTGAAAATCTTTCATTAATAGGCAGAGAATGACTTGATTTAGTTAGTCTGTCCGGTAACCCAAATGGCGTCATGGTTCGCTTTTGTCCTTGGTAAGCTGACTATAAAATCCATAGCAACATGCTCCCACTTCCATTCTGGAACTCTAACGGTTGCAATAATCCACTTGGTCTCTTATGCTCCTCCTTAACTCTTTGACACGCATAACATTTTCTAACCCATTCCGCAATCTCTCTTTTCATATCTGGCCACCAATAATTCTCTTATAAATCTCTATACATCTTGGTACTCCCTGGATGGATTGAATACTTTGAATTGTGAGCTTCCTGTAGAATTTCATTCTTCAACTCTGTCACTGGTGGAATACAAATTCCGGAAGAAAATCTGAGAACACCTTGATCATCCTTTTAAGTGCATAACTCTTCCCCTACCAAATGATTGATATCCTGATCCATTATTTCTTTTTGACATTTCTTTATCTTCTCTAACAATTGAGGCTGAAAGGTCATACTATACATCTTTGCCTCATTAGGCTTGCAGGTTCTGATCTCCAATTCTAACTTCTAAAATTCCTTGTACAACTCTTCTGGTACCGTCAACACATTCAATCTCTCCTTTCTTCCTAATGCGTCTGCCACAATATTTGCTTTTCCCGGGTGATATTTAATCGTGCAGTCATAGTCCTTGATCAACTCCAACCATCTTCGTTGTCTCATATTAAGTTCCTTCTGTGTGAATATGTATTTCAAACTCTTTTGGTCCATATAAATCTCACATCTTTCTTCATATAGATAATTCCTCCAAATTTTCAGGATGAATACTATTGCTGCTAGTTCCAAGTCATGAGTAGGATACTTTTGCTCATGAGGTTTCAGTTGTCTAGATGCATATGCAATAACTTTATCGTTCTGCATCAAAACACAACCTAATCCCTTATGAGAAGCATTATAATAGATTACAAACTATCCTTGATCATCTGGAAGTGACAAAACAGGTGTCGTGATCAATCTCATCTTCAATTCCTGAAAACTTTCTTCACACTTCTCATTCCATATAAACTTCTCGTTCTTCCTGGTAAGCTTCGTCAGAGGTGTCACAATCTTCGAAAAATCCTGAACAAATCGTCGATAATATCCTACCAATTATAAGAAACTTCTCACTTTTGTTGGTGTTTTTGGCCTTTCCCAATTCATAATAGCTTCAATCTTTGTTGGGTCCACCTTGATCCCTTCATTACTGTAACGCCCTTCAGACCCTGGGTATAAGTCTGGGGTTTACTAGCTAATCTCCAAACCTGTACAATCTGAATAACCATAATATGAAATATATCTAAACCCTTTAACACTAACCATGATCTTTTTAGGTTAAAGTATAAAAACAAGTACCACTAACTATTTTATTACAAACCAAATTCAAAATCTCACAAACTCTATTTATTACAAACCATTGTCTAACCATTTTTAAACTAAGTTCATCTTTATTCAAACACACACACACTAACTATCTACACTCCACCTGTTCAGACATCTCAAAGCTTTCTTCCTAGATTGGAATCAACACCTTGGGTATGAGAGGGTCCCGTGATTTGACCTGCTTCTTTACTACTCGAGTCCTGATAGGTTTCATTTTCCTTCTTAACTGAAAACAATAAGGTGAATAACAACAAAAAGGGGTGAGCCAACAATTGCTCAACAAGTCCACAAAATATAAACAGTGTTAAATTAATTTAAATGGATCGGTAATCTGGGTACATCTGCAAAGATATAACCCTATGAGAAAATAAAGAAGGCCATCACTGGCGAATATAAACGAACTAAACTAGACACAAGTTCACACCTATACCATGCTGATCAGTCAGGATACAGTGCAGATTTATATCTCACTATATAGATCCAGTCGGGTACCCAGGCTCTACAGCCCTTATCAAGGATCCAGTTATGTCCCGGTCCTTAGGATCAAGTATAAACTTAATCCCAAACATCACTATCCAGTCCGTGGAGGAGCAACCGGAACAATCTGTATGCTTTGATAAATTCTAATCACCAGAATATACCAATGTGTATGTGTAACAATTGGAATATGAATAGAGAATTCAAAGGAAAAGGAGAAATCAAGAATCGAAATGAAATATGAATAAGAGAATAGCAATTGTGCAACAGTGTTTGTGAATAAGAATTAAAAGAGTGCAAGCATGATAAGAATCTGAAGAAACGTCATAATTCCGAATTTAGAATAGGGGAGAAACTTGCCTTCCACGTGATTTACTCCAAATATTTCACCTCCGTCTATCACCGGCTCAATCCGCCTTGCTGGGTATAGGTGGTTTAGCCATCTCGTATCTCAATCGCATCTCAAACCGACTTCACGTAACTCCTATTGTCTACCCATACGCGTATCACCGACTCATATATTATTTATTAACAAGCAAGACTCGATTAACCACATAATACACATAAGCACATAAGCCACATAATCATTTTTAGGTTTAAAATAATTTTTTTAGAATCAAAATCGACTCACTGTTCGCTTAACTGATCATTATCTGGCTCGTTTCCAATTTTTCTGGATCTATCGGACTCGTCTCTATAAGCGATTCGGCTCCTAATCAAAGAAATATCGAAATATAACTAATTTCTAAAAGAAATTTAATATTTAATATTATTTTTAATAAAAATAATTCCTTTTTCTGAGTAAAAGGGTTTTCGTTTCGCTCGAATCGGACAAACGGTTTAATTAATATCAATTAAATACATATAAATCAATTTATTATTCAGTATAAATAATTATTACCATTATTAAACCTTAAAAATATTTTCAACTAATTATTTAAAAAAAATCAGAATAAAAAAAATGATCTTTCTATAATTTTTAGAATTAAAATGAATTTATTATGATTTATTGAAAACTATTTGATTAATTATCAAAATAATTAATCATATTTAAATAATAATTAAATAATAAATAAATAATAAATAACTAAGAAATAATTAAATCTGATTTTTAGAAAATATTTCAGAATTATTTATAATACAAATCAATTAATTAAATAATTAATTAATCAATTTATAAAATAAATAAAACTGATTTTTATAATTAATAAAAATAAAATAAGAATTAAATTCCAGAAACATTTGTCAGAATCAGAATATCTGATAATTCATATCAAAATCGGGTAATCTGAACGGGTCAAACGGGTCAAAATCCGGGTCGTGAATGTGCCGCCTTCCAAACCCGGGTCAGAAGTTTGGGGTCCACACACACACCTTATTTATAACCTGCTTATAACAATAATAAAGATAATAATCATATGCAGTGACCCTACTTATCAACTACCACGGACCGCAACAGGTTAAAGTATGCACACAAGCCAAACACATCTACTTATATTACAAACCATTCAAATCCCAACTATCCAACTCATAACTGAGTATTAAACATTATTACAAACTTTTACCAACTCAAATTATCCCAAAAGAAGCCTACTAGTTTAACTCGATCAACCTGAACCCCTAGCTCTCGCGCTGAACTGGGGATCCTCGGTACCAACCGGTTCCTTCTTAACTGGAAAAGAACAGAAACAATATCGCACAAATGAGCTAACTAGCTCAGCAAATCACAATGACAAAACTGAGAATAATGATCATCAGGTGAACATGGTTATGATATCAAGTGAACAATAGATTATGATTTAGAATTAGATTATTATATTTTCATGTTAAAAACCAAGGTTAGGCTGCTGATCAGTCACGCACTAACCCCGAGCAAAGTACACAGCACTGCTCTAACAACTGGATCCAAGGCACACATTGGCCTAACTTGACCATTATATGGTCTGACCACGAATCTGGTCCACAATTTTATAAAAACAATCCAATTCTAACATAATAACAGAATAAGCAATAATAAACAATAACCATAATCATTAACAACATTTGACGTTCAATAATGAAATGGTTTTAATCTGCATAAGGATCAAAAGAACATTTTCAAAGTTTGGATGCTAGGTAATGAAAGAATTGGCTAACAATGAATCAATGTTTCAGGGTTTCAAGATTTGGTCTTTCAAAGCGTAAAATACAAAGGTTTGCATGTGTAAGCAATCTGGTTCAATATTTAATATTTAGTTTGTATGTATTTGTGGATTAGTATCGTATATTTGAGGTTTGTGTTTGGGTATACAACAATCAATGGTCTAGAAAGAATCAGGTTATGGCTCAAGATCAATAACTGGAATCAAGGTTTAGGGTTCAGTGCTTCAAAGCAATTGCAATATAAAACAGGAATATCAGTCACGACAATATCTCGAGAAAGTTCAGAACACTTGCCTGGTATTAACTTACTACACTGCACTCGCTTCCAATCACAATCGTCTTACTCGTCAACTACCTGTTTCCCTTTCCTACGTCTTGCCTCTTCTGCTCACATATCATAAACATCTATCAATATTCAACTCATAGGATTTTATTCAACACATACTTCTATCTACCCTTTGTTTCACCCAAATCCGATTAACGGATTGAAAGTTACGCAATAAACGAGTAAACATCGAATATACAGACCGACAGTCCACCAACAAGTCACATATAACACATAACACGTCACATAATCAATGATATATCATTTATAAATAAGTCTCGGGTCATAAACAGGCTTTCAGATATTTAAAATGATTTTTAAAACATTTTTCGGAATTAGAACGGGTCGTTGGATCAATTTCGGGGTAATAAACAGGGTTCGATTGGCCAATTCTGGCTCCGAAAAAATTTTATAATAATTATCGAGCCTTGGAAATAATTTAGAATAATATTTTAAAGCTCGAAACTATTTTTCGGAATTTTTAGATCATTTTTAAATAATTAAATCTAATTAAATAATTAATTAAAATCAATTAATAATTAATTAAATCAATTAATCAATTAATTTTCGAATTAATTGACCTATTAATCAATTAAAAATTAACTGAAATTAATTAACTAATTAATTCAGATTTATTTTTGAATTAAAAATAATTTTCGGAATTAAAATAATAATTTTTGGAATTTTCAGAAATTAAAAACGAATTTTTATAATAAAAATAAATAGGAAATAAGATTTTTAAATATTTTTAAAACAGGAATCCTATTTTTGCAAATTCTGGAAAGTTCAGGGACCAAACTGCATCGTCCCCAAAAGTTCAGGTACCAAACTGTAATTTTCCAGGGGTCGCCGGAAAACACCCTGTCTCGCCGGAGAACACGATCCAGGGATGCTCAGGCCACCACCACCTCCAGATCACATCTACACAACACCAGGAACACAACCATGCAATCAATTCATTCTAACAATCCCTGAGTTGGCAAGGAAGTTCGCTGGTTTCCGGCGAACTCGACGTAACTTTAAAATCACAACTCCCTTCTCTACAGACCTCGTTGATTCATGAAACTTGTACGACTGGATTGCAAATTTCACAGAGAACACAAACCACTATACCACAACATCAATCTATTCCAAAATAAGAAACCCCCAAATTCCAATTATGAACATTCATACGGGTTATAAACCCTAATTTTAAAATTCGAAAATCAAACTCAAATTTGAACATGTTATTGAACTCCAAATCAGACGTATGACATATGAAAATCATCAGGAAAACAAGCTCTAGAACATGCAATCATCAAATTATACAAACAATCATCCGAACAAAAATTCATATTTTTAATAAAATTAATTCGAAAATAAATAAAAATATAGAAAAATAACCTTATTTTCTGCAGTAAAACGAAGCTCAGAATCTGGTAGAACACTTCAAATCCTTCATTTTGGTTATTCAATCTTTGAAAACAGAGATCGGTAACGCCTTCGTTTTGCTGTTTGATTCTTAGAACAGTTTATGAAATTAGGGTTTTTCTCTGAAAATTATAAAATTAACTATCTGCAAATGATTTTGATACGAAATAAAATACGGGAAAAGGCTATTTATAATTACGGAAAATTAGTATCCCGTTGGATCATTCCGGATATAAAACGTTACGTTTATTTATAAAAACTGATCCAAACGGTATCGGTTTTCGGGATAATTATCCAAACCAGTACAATTTGTACTGCGGTCTTGGTCTCAGCGCCTGGTTACACGTACTACGAGGTGATAATTGGGATATTATAATAAAAAGCTCCCGTTTATCGAAAATACGGGTTTTATTGATTTACCGAAATGAATATTGTATCGAAAATGTTGCACCGGGACCCGCGCAGGACAAACCGTACGCCAGATCGAAAAAGTCGAAACATGGAATATGCTTGGAATATTACAATTAGGTTAGGAAAGAGTTCACGGAAGAGTTTCGGGTTCCAAAAATGTAACAACAGATGACGTCGGTTGGTTCCCGTTTTTATAAAATAGATTTTAAATACTCGGAAAAAGATTTTATAAATTTCATATGATTCTTATAAATCCATAAATCAACATAAAAATAATTAGGAAGATATGACAATTATCTATATTTTATTTTGGACATATAAAAATGAAAATACTCAATTAATAATATTTTAAACATCCAAACACATTTAACACTTAACAATTAATTCACATAATGGATACTGAACACATATATTAATCATTTATTAATAACGTAATTACACGATATATCCCGGATATTACATCCTTCCCCCCTTAAAAGGATTCTGTCCTCAGAATCTCCTAAGAAAACAAATGTGGGTACTTTTCTCTCATATCACTTTCTAACTCCCAGGTTGACTCTTTAACCTTTGGGTTTCTCCATAATACGCTTACTAGCGTTACCACTTTATTCCTCAATACTTTATCTCTTTCCTCTAGAATTTCTATCGGACTCTGTACATATGACAAATCTGCCTGAAGCTCTATTGGCTCATATTCTATTACATGCCTGGAGTCTGGATTATATTTCTTAAGCATCGATACGTGAAAAACATTGTGAATGTGCTCCATATACGGCGGTAACGCCAACTCGTAAGCTACTTTGCCAAAGCGCTTTAGGATCTCAAAGGGTCCGACATATCTTGCGCTTAGCTTCCCTTTCTTCCCAAACCTCGTTACTCCTTTCCATGGTGATACTTTCAGTAATACCAAACTTCCTTTTTAAAATTCCATGTCTTTTCTTGACTGGTCTGCATATTTCCTTTGACGGTCTTGTGCTGCTATCAATCTTTTCTGGATTATTTCAACAACTTCCTTTGTCTGCTGTACCAATTCAGGTCCAAGTATTTTGCGTTCTCCTACTTCATCCCAATGCACTGGAGATCTGCAAATCATAAAGGGCTTCATAGGGTGGCATTCCAATACTGGCATTATAACTATTGTTATAAGCAAATTCTACCAGAGGTAAATGCTCATCCCAACTTCCTTTGAAACCAATTGCACAAACACGTAACATATCCTCGATTGTCTGGATCATTCTTTCACTTTGGCCATCCGTCTGGGGGTGATAAGCCGTACTCATATTTAATCTCGTTCCCAAATATTCTTGAAAACTTTTCCAAAATCTTGAATTAAACCTTGGGTCTCGATCAGATACGATAGACACAGGAACTCCCTGACGAACTATGATTTCCTTCAGGTACATATGGACTAGCTTGTCGAGCGAAAATCTTTCATTTATAGGAGAAAATGAGCTGACTTGGTAAGTCTATCCACTATAACCCAAATGGCATCATGATTGGCCCTTGTCCTTGGTAATCCAACTATGAAATCCATGGTAATATGTTCCCACTTCCACTCTGGAATCTCCAATGGCTGCAACAATCTACTTGGTCTCTGATGCTCTGCTTTAACTCTCTGACAGGTATAACATTTGCTAACCCATTCCACAATTTCCCTCTTCATATCTGGCCACCAATAATTCTCCTTTAAATCTTTGTACATCTTGGTACTTTCTGGGTGGATGGAATATCTTGAACTATGTGCCTCTTGTAAAATTTCATTCTTTAACTCCGTCACTGGTGGAATCTAAATTCTAGATGAAAATCTCAGAATACTTTGATCATCCTTTTGCGTACATAATTCTTCACCTACCAAACGATTTAGATCTTGATCCATTACATCTTCCTGAAATTTCTTTATTTTCTCCAATAACTCCGATTGAAAAGTCATACTGTACACTTTCGCTTCCTCAGGCTTGCAAACTCTAATCTCCAATTCCAATTTCTGAAATTCCTTATATATCTCTTCAGGTACTGATAACTCATTTAACCTTTCCTTCCGAATTAACGCGTCTGCTACAACGTTCGCTTTACCGGAATGATAATTAATCGAGCAATCATAATCTTTGATCAATTCTAACCATCTCCTTTGCGTCATATTAAGTTCCTTCTGTGTGAATATGTACTTTAAGCTTTTGTGATCCGTGAAAATCTCGCACTTTTCTCCATACAGATAATGTCTCCAAATCTTCAAAGCGAAAACTATGGCTGCTAGTTCAAAAACATGAGTAGGATACTTCTGTTCGTGTGGTTTCAATTTCCTTGACGCATACGCAATCACCTTATCATGCTGCATTAAAACACATCCTAGTCCTTTGTGAGAAGCATCGCTATAAATTACAAAATTCCCTTGATCGTCTGGAAGTGACAAAATAGGTGCCGTGATTAATCTTTACTTCAATTCCTGTAAACTTCCTTCGCACTTGTCGTTCCATATAAACTTTTCATTCTTTCGCGTAAGCTTTGTCAGTGGTGTTGCAATCCTTGAGAAATCCTGGATGAATCGATGATAATATCCCGCCAATCCCAAGAAACTTCTTACCTCGGTGGGTGTTCTCGGTCTCTCCCAATTCGTAATTGCTTCGATCTTTTCCGGGTCCACTTTGATCCCTTCGTTACTGACTATGTGTGCTAAGAACTAAACTTCATGTAGCCAAAACTCACACTTCGAGAATTTAGCATATAATTTTTTTTCCTTAAAATCTCCAAAGCTGTATTCAAATGTTCTGCATTATCCTCTTCCGTCTTTGAATATATTAAAATATCGTCTATAAACATAATAACGAACTTGTCCAAATACTCCTTGAAAATTCTGTTCATTAAATCCATAAACGCTGCCGGGGCATTACTCAATCCAAAAGACATTACTAGAAATTTATAATGTCCATACCTCGTTCTGAAAGCTATCTTTGGTATATCTTCTGGCTTGATCTTCAGTTGATGATATCCCGATCTTAAATCAATTTTGGAGAAGTACTTGGCTCCCTTCAATTGGTCAAACAAATCATCAATCCTAGGTAACAGATACTTGTTCTTGATTGTAAGCTTATTGAGTTCTCTATAATCGATGCACAGTCTCATGCTTCCATCTTTCTTCTTGACAAATAATACCGGGGCTCCCCACGGGGATATGCTGGGTCTGATTACTCCTTTCTCTAACAACTCCTGCAATTGCTTCGCTAGCTCTTTCATCTCAACAGGTGCCATTCTGTACGGGGCCTTGGATACTGGTTCTGTTCCAGGTGCTAAGTCGATCGCAAACTCAATTTCTCTATCTGTAGGAAGTCCTGGTAACTCATCGGGAAACACATCTGGAAATTCATTCACTACTGGAATATCTTCAAGTTTTGCTGGCTCCTGACTTCTGTCGATCACATATGCTACGAAATGCTCGCATCCTTGCCGTAATAACTTCTTGGCTTGAATCATTGTTAAGAACTTCTTTACTTGCTTCTGGCCCTTGAATGTTACTATTCTTTCGTCTGGCGTCTTCACCATTACCTTCTTATTTCGACAATCTATCTGGGCATCATGCTTAGATAACCAATCCATCCCTAATATAATGTAAAATTCTCCTAACTTAAATGGTATTAAATCTACACAAAACTTACTACCAGAAATCTCAATCTCAAAATTCCCACAAACTTGATTAACAAATACACGTTCTTGATTTGCTAATTCCACAGTCATCATTTCATTTAAACACTCAACTGGACAATTTAACTTGCTAACAAAATCTTATGAAACAAAAGATCGAGTTGCTCCCGAATCTATTAACACTTTGGCACATAAAGAATTCACATTAAGCGTACCTGCCACGACATCCGTATCCTGGATAGCATCCTTCACAGACATGTCAAAAACTCTAGCCCTTGAAGTCTCATTCATTGCTGGGGTAGATCCCATGATCCTCAATGGATTACTGACTGGGGCTGGTGTCTTGCAATCCCTGGCTATATGTCCTAGCTTCCCACATTTAAAGCACGTAAATCCAATGGCTGGAACCTTCACTGCTGGATTCCGGATAGGCTAATCCTTATTTGCTGGTTCTCTTGCTGGCTGATTTCGGCACTCCCTTGAATAGTGCCCTTTCTGGTTGCACTTGAAACAAACTACATTCAACTTATTACAAACTCCCCCATGCTTCTTCCCACATACTTGACAATCTGGAAAAGTTAATCTCAACTGATTCAGCTGATTCGCATTAACTGGACGGTTGCCTTGGCCTCCGTCGCTTGCATTTTGTCTCCTGAAATTAAAATTCCTCCATGGCTGAAACTTGCCCTTCTTAAAATTTGGAAACTTCCCTGGTTGTGACTAGCCCTCATTCCCTTCAAATTTCCTTTTCTTGCTTTCCTTTTCCTTCTGGAACATCTCACTCTCTGTCTCTGCGATCATAGCCTTCTGTACCACTCCTGCATAGGTATCCAATTCAAAAATGGCTACCTTCCCTCTGATCCATGGTTTCAAACCTTGTTATAATCTTTTAGCCTTCTTCCTGTCAGTATCCACATACGACGGCACATACCTTGACAATTCCTCAAACTTACCCTCATAATCTGTTACCGACATATTCCCTTGCTTTAATTCTAAAAACTTCAGCTCCATTTGATCTTGGACAAACTGAGGAAAATACTTTTCTAAAAACAATTCCTTAAACCTCTCCCAAGTAATAACATCTGTACCTTCCAATGTCTTCACCATCTCCCACCAATAGGTGGCCTCATTCTTCAGATAGTAACTTGCAAACTCAACCTTCTGTTCTTCCTTTACTTTCACTAAGGCAAATACCGTCTCTATTTCCTTTAACCAAACATTTGCTTCAATCGGCTCTAGGGATCCCTTGAATTCTGGTGGGTTTATTGCCTGAAAAGTTTTGAAAGTTACCTGGGGATTGGTCTGTCTTTGTTGTTGTTGTGCCAGGTGAACTATTTGTTGGGCCAAGATTTGAAGAATCTGGGCTATTGCTAGGTCCATGGGTCCTGGGTTCACATTTGGATTTGTATCATCTTGGTTGTTATTGTTGTTGGTTTCTTCATTCTGGGTGTTGGTGCAGGTATTTCTTCTAGGAGGCATTTTTCTGTAAAGAATCAAACAACTTATTTAGCTTTTAAACCAAATTCTTTGTAGAAAAGAAAAGTTTTATAAATAAGAAATATCTCTTTTTTTTTAAAACAGTTATAACTAAGGAAATTGCATGCTTCTTTACAGAATATAAACAGTTATGAAAAACAGGGTACATGGTATCACAGGGGTATAACTGGTGCAATAAATAAGGTAAAGTAAAACAGGTACAGTAAAATGAATGACAATACTGGACAGGAAAGGTGTTGATATTTATAGATAAAAAACTTTAGGTAGTACAAGCGTAAAGACGCTTCGAAAGTAAAAGCAAAATGGGTACAACAACCTACTCACTAGTCAGCATAGCTAGTCTATAAATACAACTCAAAAGTCTACTGATATACACTACACACTACTACACATACTACACAACCATAATAACACTACTCAGTATCTCCATCTCTGGATATCTGGCTCATGGCAAGTCTGGACCTCCAATCTCCTCAAGCTCCTCTAGAACCCACTTAGCCCACTCCACTAGGAAATCAGGAGTGATGTCCTCATGTGTAGCATCAGCAATCCTCACAGCAGCTGCTCTACGGAACGCCTGGAGCCTCTCTCTAAGTCGCCTCTCACCACTCCCAACCTCTCTGGTACGCATGATATGTAATAACTCCTGGATCTGACCCTGTAGGAATCGCTGCTCCATAAGGCAAGCCTCAAACTGATGATATGGGACAGGATAGGAAGAGAACTGGAAGGTACACCTGTAACTGAGTGACTAGTAAATCCTGAATCAGCAGGTGGGGGTCCTCTGACAGGTGGCCTCATGCCTGGAGGTGGAATAGCCTGCAGTGGTACGGGCTGTAACACAGGTGGAGGTAGTATAGCCAACACTGGTGGAATAACAGGACGTGGATCCGAAGACGGCACTCCAACTGAAGGCTCTGAGTGATCAGCTGATACGGGAATAAAAGAGTCGGCAATCGTTACTATCTGAAATCATATCACAATATAAGAATCTCGAACCATAACGTGGATTACACTAATACCTGTTATACCGAAGCACTCAACCTCTCGACGTTCTATCTTTCTATTCCTTACTTCTAATCCTAACCCTCTACCCATTCCCGTAGACCTAGGCTTGTGTCAGTGACTTATAACCTGTAGCTCTGATACCAAACCTGTGGCGCCCACCAAACCCGGGTCAGAAGTTTGGGATCCACACACACACCTTATTTATAACCTGCTTATAACAATAATAAAGATAATAATCATATGCAGTGACCCTACTTACCAACTACCACGGACCGCAACAGGTTAAAGTATGCACACAAGCCAAACACATCTACTTATATTACAAACCATTCAAATCCCAACTATCCAACTCATAACTGAGTATTAAACATTATTACAAACTTTTACAAACTCAAATTATCCCAAAAGAAGCCTACTAGTTTAACTCGATCAACCTGAACCCCTAGCTCTCGCGCTGGACTGGGGAACCTCGGTACCAACCAGTTCCTTCTTAACTGGAAAAGAACATAAACAATATCGCACAAATGAGCTAACTAGCTCAGCAAGTCACAATGACAAAACTGTGAATAATGATCATCAGGTGAACATGGTTATGATATCAAGTGAACAATGGATTATGATTTAAAATTGGATAATTATATTTTCATCTTAAAAACCAAGGTTAGGCTGCTGATCAGTCACGCACTAACCCCGAGCAAAGCACACAACACTGCTCTAATAACTGGATCCAAGGCACACATTGGCCTAACTTGACCATTATATGGTCTGACCACGAATCTAGTCCACAATTTTATAAAAACAATCCAATTCTAACATAATAACAGAATAAGCAATAATAAACAATAACCAGAATCATTAACAACACTTGACGTTCAATAATGAAATGGTTTTAATCTGCATAAGGATCAAAAGAACATTTTCAAAGTTTGGATGCTAGGTAATGAAAGAATTGGCTAACAATGAATCAATGTTTCAGGGTTTCAAGGATTTGGTCTTCCAAAGCGTAAAATACAAAGGTTTGAATGTGTAAGCAATCTGGTTCAATGTTTAATATTTAGTTTGTATGTATTTGTGGAGTAGTATCGTATATTTGAGGTTCGTGTTTGGGTATACAACAATCAATGGTCTAGAAAGAATCAGGTTATGGCTTAAGATCAATAATCGGAATCAAGGTTTAGGGTTCAGTGCTTCAAAGCAATTGCAATAAAAAACAGGAATATCAGTCACGACAATATCTCGAGAAAGTTCAGAATACTTGCCTGGTATTAGCTTACTACACTGCACTCGCTTCCAATCACAATCGTCTTACTCCTTAACTACCTGTTTCCCTTTCCAACGTCTTGCCTCTTCTGCTCACATATCATAAGCATCTATCAATATTCAACTCATAGGATTTTATTCAACACATACTTCTATCTACCCTTCGTTTCACCCAAATCCGATTAACGGATTGAAAGTTACGCAATAAACCAGTAAACATCGAATATACAGACCGACAGTCAATCAACAAGTCACATATAACACATAACACATCACATAATCAATGATATATCATTTATAAATAAGTCTCGGGTCATAAACAGGATTTCAGATATTTAAAATGATTTTTAATACATTTTTCGGAATTAGAACGGGTCGTTTGATCAATTTTGGGGTAATAAACAGGGTTCGGTTGGCCAATTCGGGCTCCCAAAACAATTTAATAATAATTATCGAGCCTTGAAAATAATTTAGAATAATATTTTAAAGCTCGAAACTATTTTTTGGAATTTTTAGATCATTTTTAAATAATTAAATCTAATTAAATAATTAATTAAAATCAATTAATAATTAATTAAATCAATAAATCAATTAATTTTCGAATTAATTGACCAATTAATCAATTAAAAATTAACTGAAATTAATTAACTAATTAATTCAGATTTATTTTTGTATTAAAAATAATTTTCGGAAATAAAATAATAATTTTTGGAATTTTCAGAAATTAAAAATGAATTTTTATAATAAAAATAAATAGGAAATAAGATTTTTAAATATTTTTAAAACAGGAATCCTATTTTTGCAAATTCTGGAAACTTCAGGGACCAAACTGCATCGTCCCCAAAAGTTCAGGTACCAAACTGTAATTTTCCAGGGGGTCTCCGGAAAACACCCTGTCTCGCCGGAGAACACGATCCAGGGATGCTCAGGCCAACACCACCTCCAGATCACATCTACACAACACCAGGAATACAACCATGCAATCAATTTATCCTAACAATCCCTGAGTTGGCCGAAAAATGGCCGGCAAGTTCGCCGGTTTCCGGCGAACTCGACGTAACTTTAAAATCACAAATCCCTTCTCTACAGACCTCGTTGATTCATGAAACTTGTACGACTGGATTGCAAATTTCACAGAGAACACAACCCACTATACCACAACATCAATCTATTCCAAAATAAAAAACCCCCAAATTCCAATTAAGAATATTCATACGGGTTATAAACCCTAATTTTAAAATTCGAAAATCAAACTCAAATTTGAACATGTTATTGAACTCCAAATCAGACGTATGACATATGAAAATCATCAGGAAAACAAGCTCTAAAACATGCAATAATCAAATCATACAAACAATCATCCGAACAAAAATTCATATTTTTAATAAAATTAATTTGAAAATTAATAAAAATATAGAAAAATAACCTTATTTTCTACAGTAAAACGAAGCTCAGAATCTGGTAGAACACTTCAAATCCTTCATTTTGGTTATTCAATCTTTAAAAACAGAGATCGGTAACGCCTTCGTTTTGCTATTTGATTCTTAGAACAGTTTATGAAATTAGGGTTTTTCTCTGAAAATTATAAAAATTAACTATCTGCAAATGATTTTGATACGAAATAAAATACGGGAAAAGGCTATTTATAATTACGGAAAATTAGTATCCCGTTGGATCATTCCGGATATAAAATGGTACGTTTATTTATAAAAACTGATCCAAACGGTATCGGTTTTTGGGATAATTATCCAAACCAGTACAATTTGTACTGCGGTCTTGGTCTCAGCGCCTGGTTACACGTACTACAAGGTGATAATTGGGATAGTTTAATAAAAAGCTCCCGTTTATCGAAAATACGGGTTTTATTGATTTACCGAAACGAATATTGTATCGAAAATGTTACGTCGGGACCCGCGCAGGATAAACCGTACGCCGGATCGAAAAAGTCGAAACATAGAATATGCTCGGAATATTACAATTGGGTTAGGAAGGAGTTCTCGGAAGAGTTTCGGGTTCCAAAAATGTTATAACAGATGACGTCGGTTGGTTCCCATTTTTATAAAATAGATTTTAAATTCTCGGAAAAAGATTTTATAAATTTCATATTATTCTTATAAATCCATAAATCAACATAAAAATAATTAGGAAGATATGACAATTATCTATATTTTATTTTGGACATATAAAAATTAAAATACTTAATTAATAATATTTTTAAACATCCAAACACATTTAACACTTAACAATTAATTCACATAATGGATACTGAACACATATATTAATCATTTATTAATAACATAATTACACGATATATCCCGGATATTACAGTGAATAACACGCCAGATTTTGCCCAGAATCCGTCCATTGGAGTAACTACTGGTCAGCCGTTTTCTGGCAAAAAACGGAACTGTTTGGTTCGTTTTAAGCTGGGATCAGTTCTAAATTATTTTGGCAATCTAATTCCAGCAACAACATCACGGAATAATCCCCCCATCAATTTCTCCGATCAAAACCGACATTAACTCCGGCCAAGTATCGATTTTCTTCATTTGTACATGAAATTCAACATTCTATAGTGCAAATCAAATCTAAGAACACATAAAATCAAACCCCTAATCTTTCAAGAACCAAATATTCACTAAAATCACGAAGGTATAATTTGAAAATTGAACATAAACCCTAATAATCGGAAATCACTATCCAAGAATCATTCGTTCAATTAAACACCATGAATCGACTGTAAATCATCTAATAAAGTTGTATCAATCATCACAACGTCATAATAACCCTAGAATCAAAAAGCCCTAATTCGAACATAAACCCTAGAATTCGAATATAAAAAACAACGAATTAAAACTTGAAATTGATATCAAAAACAGGAAGAACAGATGAAAACTTTCGATTTAGGTACTCGAATCACTTGATTTGATGTGGTAATCTGTTCGAAATCGTCGATTGAATCCTTGACCCAACCCTGTTCTTCCCGACCAGATTTGTTGAGAATTTGTGTATTTTCTGATTTTTAATTACTTAATTAATAATAAAATAAAAAATTAGGCTATTTATAGTAGTAAAATTAATACTCCTAGTTAAAATTAAGGCCCTAATTCTGCATCTTTTAAAATTAATTGGCCCCTAATTTTATAATTTTCTTGAGTATTAAAATTTAATTTTTTAGATATTTTATATATACAATATATATGCCAAAATTTCCCAAAAATTGTAAATAATGCAAAAATACAAAGAAGTGGTATAAATGAAAGTCCTATAATTTTATAAAAATAAAAATGTAATTTTTGTGGGGTTTTTAACACCCAATGGGGCCCGAAAAAGTCATTTTTCACGAAATGAGAATGTTAGATATATTTGTGATGTCATGTCTAATAATGATTTGTGTTTAGTTTTCAGATTTTGACTAACAGGACAAATCAGGACTTAACCAGGAAATCAGTAATTATACTGAAGTCAGAACTTAAGTTATCATAACTTAAGTTATTAGAACTTAAGATATCAGAAGATATTCATTAGAAGATAATATCAGGACTTAAGAAGACTTTAAGATAAGGAAGGCGGCTGATTGAAAGGAAAGAAGATCAAGACTAAAATAAGAAAATATATGCATGGAGAAGAATTCTATGAAGAATAGAAGACTTGGAAGAAAAGATAACTAATTGATATATTTTAGGATACAGAATCATATTCGATATCAATTAGAGATTATCTTGTAACTGTGTGGTATATAAATACAGCATAGGGTTTACACTAGATGCCCTAGATGTGTTATCATTATCGAGAATATTATTCATTGTAACCCTAGCAGCTCTCGTGATATTTGTTCATCACTGAGAGAGAATGGTTCCATTGCAATACTGTTTTATTAATAAGATTATTTTGTGTTACATACTTGTGTTCTTAATTTGATTTAATTGTAGTATACACTGTATTCAACTCCCTTCTATAGTGTGTGTGACCTAACAAGTGGTATCAGAGCCCTGTCTATTAATACACATACGGTAAAGATCCAAAACAATCATGTTTGAAGAAGAACAAACTCCAATCAAGCCCACCAAAACTGAAGAAACTCCAAAGACTCAAATCCACAGTCGATATGAGATAATTAGGGTTCCCATGCTGAGACCTTCTGAGTATCCCATATGAAAAGTGAGGATGGCTATGTTTCTGGAAGCTATAGATCCAGAATACCTTGACAGAATTAATGAAGGACCACATAAGCCAACCAAGCTCTCTGTTGTAGTTGCAGATCAACCAGCAAAGACTGTACCAAAGGTGAAAAGTGAGTATACAGCTGAAGATATCTCATCTATTGCCAAGGATGCAAAGGTAAGGCATTTGCTGCATAGTGCCATTGATAATGTCATGTCAAACAGGGTAATTAACTGCAAGACTGCAAAGGAGATATGGGATGCCTTGGAGACAAGATGCCAGGGAACTGATGCAATTAAGAAGAACAGGAGGACTATACTCACTCAAGAGTATGAGCACTTTGACTCAAAACCTGATGAGTCATTAACTGGTTTATATGACAGATTTCTCAAACTCTTGAATGATCTGTCACTGGTGGATAAGGAATATGATCTTGAAGATTTCAATCTTAAATTCCTTTTAGCTCTTCCTGAAAGTTGGGATTTGAAGGCAACTACTATAAGAGACAACTATGCTCTTGATGAAACTACCCTTGATGAAATTTATGGTATGCTCAAAACTCATGAACTTGAGATGGATCAAAGAAGCAAGAGACATGGGAGAAAGTCAAGGATAGTTGCTCTTAAGGCTGAGGAGGAATCCCACAAAGTGGTTGTCTCAAAGAAAGGCAAAGGAAAGGCTCTCATCACAAAGTCTGATTCAGATTCATCAAGTTCTGATAATGATGAGGATTCAGAAACTGAAAGTCTATCTGAGATGGATGCTGATGAAGAGATGATGAGATTGTGTGCTCTTATGGTGAAGGGTATCACAAAGATAGCCTACAGGAAATTCAGAAGGGGAAAGAAGTTTTCCAAGAAAAGTGGAAGTTCTGATAAGAAGGGATCCAGAAAATCTGAAGGCAAAGCAGGAAAGTCTGACATAGGAGATTACTCAAATATTAAATGCTAAAATTGTGGTGAGAAAGGCCACATATCTCCTGATTGCAAGAAAGGAAAAGGTGACAAAGGCAAGGCACTTGTCACAAAGAAGAAAAGTTGGACAGACACTTCAGATTCCGAAGATGAGGAGAACTATGCCTTGATGGCAAATGCTGATAGCAGTTCTGATGCTGCTGAGTTAAAGGTACCTCAAACAACTTATGCTTTTCATACCGATGATATTACTAAGTTGAGATCTTATCTTAAAACCATATTCATTAGCTATAGAGATCAGACCTTAACATGTGATAGGTTAACTTCTGAAAATCTGGCTTTTAAGAAAAGGAATGACTATTTAGAATAAGAGTTAGTTATGTTCCATCAAACTCAGAAAGAAAGAAATGATGCTTTTTATGTTAGAGATGAAGTGTTAAAATTGAATCAATCTCTAAAAACTGAGTTAGAAAAGGAAAGAGAGATTATCAGGACGACTTGGACTAACTCTGGCAGAACAACTTAGAATTTGCTAAGTAGTGGAAACTGGAAAGAGGGCTTAGGTTATGAAGTTGATAAAAGTGAAATAGGAACTGAACAAATTAAGCCAGTTACTGTTAAACAGACCACTAAGCCAAAGGTAAATCTTGTTAAGTTTGTAGCTAAATCTGTAAAGCCTAATTCTGAAAAGATGAAAGATATTGATACATAAGTTAAGGCAGAGTCAACTTCTGACAAATTAAAACAGGATAAACCAACTGAAGTTAACATAGGCTTAATGATAAAGAAGCAGCTTAAGTATAAGCTGAAAGAGATTAAGAATGTATACAAGGTAAAACCACCTAGGAAAAATAGGAATGGAAAGGAAGGTGTGAATAAAAGCAATAATTATAAGTCTGTTCCTAATGCTCCTAGAAAGAAAAGCAATAACTGTGGAAACACTAACCATCTTGCTTCTTTTTGCAGAAAGAATAAGGATATAAACTCTTTACCTCCTAAATCAGAAGTTAAGAGTCATACTGTTAGGTTTAAACCACAAAATCCTTGTTTTCATTGTGGTAGTTTATGACATTCCATTTATAATTGTAAGGAATATCACAGTTTGTACAATGATTATTATCAAATAAAACCTTCTTTAAAGAAAGTTAGCATTATTCCTTCTAGTGTAAGTCCTGATACAAAGTCTGATACTATAAAATCTGATAAGAAAAATATTAGCATAAACTCTAAAGTTAAATCCGCTGCAAATGCTAACAAACTTAATAAGGCCAAAGGATCCAAGCAAGTCTGGGTCCTTAAAACTAATCATTAGTGATTTTAGTGATTGCAGGGCAACAGGAAAAACATCCTAGTTCTGGAAAGTGGATGTTCAGGACATATGACTGGAAATAAAGCCCTGATATCAGACTTTATGGAGAAAGCTGGCCCAGGAGTTTCTTAAGGAGATGGCAACATGGGAAAAAGTCTGGGATATGGCAATATCAATCTTGGGAATGTCATCATTGAAAAAGTAGCTCTAGTCTCAAGACTTAAACACAATCTGCTGAGTGTTAGTCAAATCTGTGACAGAGGTTATCATGTGGATTTCTTTGAAGAACATTGTGAAGTTGTAAGCAAATCTACAGGCAAAGTTGTTCTGAAGGGATACAGGCATGGTAACATTCATGAAGCCAAGCTTTCAACAAGTTCTGATGGTTCTGCAATCTGTCTATTAAGCAGAGCATCAATTGAAGAAAGCTGGGATTGGCACAAGAAACTCTCATTTAAATTTTAACAATATAAATGAACTAGTCAAGAAAGATCTTGTGAGAGGACTGCCAAAATCAGTATTTGCTCCTGATGGCTTTTGTGATTCATGTCAAAAGGCAAAACAGAGAAAATCTTCATTCAAGAGCAAAACTGAATCTTCAATTCTTGAGCCTTATCACCTACTACATGTTGATCTATTTGGTCCAGTGAATGTCATGTCTATTGCAAAGAAGAAATATGTTATGGTCATAGTAGATTAGTTTACCAGATACACATGGGTGTATTTCCTACACACAAAAAGTGAAACTGCATCTATCTTGATTGATCATGTCAAACAACTGGATAAATTGGTCAAAGACTGTGAAAATAATAAGAAGTGATAATGGTACTAAGTTCAATAATTTGATCGTGGAAGAGTTCTGCAAAGACCATGGAATAAAGCAGGAATTCTCTGCTCCTGGAACTCCACAGCAAAATGGAGTTGTTGAAAGAAAGAATAGAACTCTTATTGAAGCTGCACGAACTATGCTTGATAAAGCAAAGTTACCAACCTAATTTTGGGCTGAAGCTATGCAGACTGCTTATTTTACTCAGAATGTCACACTTATCAACAAGCATGGAAAGACACCATATGAGTTGGTAAAGAAAAAGAAGCCAAATCTGAAGTACTTTCATGTATTTGGATGCAAGTGTTTTGTTCTTAGGACTCATCCTGAACAACTATCCAAATTTGATCTAAAAGCTGATGAAGGAATTTTTGTTGGATATCAACTTTCCACAAAAGCCTTCAGAGTCTACAATTTAAGAACAAGGGTTTTCATGGAATCTATCAATGTCTCGTTTGATGATAAGAAGATTACTGGACTTGAAGATTTCAATGATCATGATCAGCTGAGATTTGAGAATGAATTTTTAAATTCTGATTCTGTAAATTCTGATAGTCTAAATCCTGATACTGCAAACTCTGATGGGTTAAACTCTGATGTTATTGAAACTGCGGTGACTACGCCAAAGGAAAATTCACCTGTGCAGGGGGGGCATATTGAACATCCAACCACATCTCAAGAAGCATCAGAACTTAGAACAGGCTCTTCAAGTTCTGATTCATCAAGTTCTGATGGGCCAAGTTCTGATAATTCTGAAAACTCAAATTCTGAAGAATCTAACTCATAGAGCATAATTTCAGGGGGAGCATCAGAAAATGTTGATGGAGACATCATGGATCATGGGGGAGCATCCAGTTCTAGAGATCACCTTCCATCTGCAAGGAAGTGGACTAAAGCACATACACCTAACTTGATTATTGGAGATCCTGAAGCAGGTATTAGAACTAGAACAACAACATCAAATGAATGTCTCTATCATTCTTTTCTTTCTCATGCTGAACCAAAGAAAGTGGAAGAAGCTCTTCAAGATGCTGATTGGGTGCAAGTAATGCAGGAAGAGTTAAATGAATTTGAAAGAAATAAAGTCTGGACCCTAGTGCCAAGACCAAAGAATAGATCTGTTGTTGGTACAAAGTGGGTGTTCAGAAATAAAATTGATAGTGATGGCATAATTACAAGAAATAAAGCAAGGCTGGTTGCAAAAGGATATTCTCAACAGGAGGAAATTGATTATGATGAAACATTTGCACCAGTTGCTAGATTGGAAGCAATAGGGATATTTCTGGCTTACGCTGCTCACAAAAAGTTTAAAGTCTTTCAAATGGATGTAAAAAGTGCTTTTCTTAATGGAGAATTGGAAGAAGAAGTATATGTTGGACAACCCCAAGGTTTTGTAGATTCAAAATTTCCTAATCATGTCTACAGACTTGATAAAACACTTTATGGCCTTAAGCAAGCTCCAAGAGCATGGTATGAGACATTAGCTCAGTTTCTTCTGGAAAGTGGATTTAACAGAGGGACTATTGACAAAACTTTATTCTATCTCAACCATGGAAAGGACTTACTTTTGGTGCAGATATATGTTGATGATATCATTTTTGGTTCTACAAATGATAAACTTTGTAAAAGGTTTGCCAAGCTAAAGCAGTCAAGATATTAAATGAGTATGATGGGAGAACTTAGCTATTTTCTGGGCCTTAAAGTCAAGCAGAATGAAGAAGGAACTTTTATTTGTCAATCTAAGTACACCAGAAATTTATTGAAGAAATTTGGAATGCAAGACTGTTCAAGTGCATCCACTCCTATGGCCACTGCAACAAAATTGGATAAGGATACTGGTACATCAGTAGATATTACTGATTACAGAGGTATGATTGGCTCACTATTCTATCTAACTGTAAGTAGACCTGATATTATCTATGCTACCTGTCTTTGTGCAAGATTTCAAGTAGATCCAAGAGAACCTCACTTAACAACTGTGAAAAGAATTTTCAAGTACCTTAAAGGTACAGCTGATCTAGGATTGTGGTATCCTAGGGAATCAGACTTTAAGCTAATAAATTACTCAGATGCAGATTTTGCAGGGTGCAAAATTGACAGGAATAGCGCAAGTGGAAGCTGCCAATTTCTTGGAGGCAGATTAGTTTCTTGGTTTAGCAAGAAACAAAAGTCAATCTCCACATCAACTGCAGAGGCAGAGTACATTACTACAGGAAGCTGTTGTGCACAAATTCTTTGGATGAAGAATCAGTTACTGGATTATGGGTTAACATATTCTAAAATACCCATTTACTGTGATAATCAAAGTGCTATTGCTATGACAGGTAATCTAGTTCAGCACTCAATGACAAAGCACATCAGCATTAGGTACCACTTCATAAGGGAACATGTGATGGAAGGTACAGTTGAATTGCATTTTGTTCTAATAGATCAACAACTAGTAGATATCTTCACAAAACCACTATCTGAAGCTACTTTTACAAGATTGGTAAATGAACTTGGAATGGTTTTAGGTTCTTTCTCTAAATATGTTTAGTTTATGTTCTAAAACATCAGACCTTATGATCAGTATTTAGAAATATTACTATCTTAATGTAATCTGTGCTTAAATTGAAATTTACCTAAGTGCTGATTGTTGTCTGATGTGAATTTCTAAACTCTGATAGTGATATTAATGTTTCTGTGACTATTCAATCCAATGAGGATAACTGTGCTAGATGCTAACCTAATAGTCCCTAATATACTATGATCCCATGTTTGAAGTAATTGTTTATGTGGAAATCTTTTAACACAAGCGAATTCTAATATTGAGCCTGGTTAGGTTTACTTTGTGTATCTTATTTCTAAGTCAAAAACTAGAATAGTACTTCTTATCTGTTAAGTTCTGATGTTGGTAAATCTTATAGATGTACTAAGTGCTGATAAACCTCACTTATCAAAAGAAAAGGTAAAGAAAAGAAATAAATATCAGGTACTCCTTTGAGATCTAGAGAAAAGTATATATGTGGAAGGGAAGACCCAAGTGCATTGCTGGTATTAAGTTATATGCATTAGAAAAGCAAAATAAAATTTTCTTGGTGACTTTTCACATTCTTTGATTACTGGAGGAATACTCTGATAACAACATAAATTATGATAAGAAGTCGTGACTCACTTACACTGAGAAGCCACTGTAAAAAGGAATTTCAAAAGATGCATAAAATGAGCACAAAACAATTGAGGTGGACTCATGCATGAACTCATTCTATAGTAGACTTCAGACTAATGACAGATTTTGAGCAAAGTTCTTAGTTATGCCTTATTTCTAAGATGTATTGAAGTGAATCAGACTTTACTCTTTGTCTGATATTTACATTAAAGCACACACTTACACTCCATATGAATGATGAAAATTTCTGTGGTGATCAATGTTGTTTTAGATGAACAGATTAAGTGTTAGTTGCATAAATTCTGAGGACAAGTTCTGATGGAAGTTTTGATGATTAAGTTCTGCTGAAACCATATCAGTATTTGTGTGAAGAATTACAGAAATAAAAAGTCACTTTTTGAGTACAGGAGCCATATTCTGATGACCTTTAAATTCTGATAATAATCAAGTTCTGATGCTTACGTGGCAGTATTTATTTACTTGATTTATTTTTGGTCAATACTTGAACGGTTATATTTTATCAGAATATTGGTTTAAGTGAGATAAAGACAGTAATAATCATTTGTTTAGTGGGAACTGTTTTTTTTTGAAAAACTACATGTGCATAATAGTCATTACTTATTTCCCGTGCCCATTAACTTTTGTCTTAACTACTGCATGGCTGATAGGTGTAAAGTCTGTTCCACTTCTCAATAACTGCTATCAAGTGGAGCATATAAGTAAAAGAGATAAAAGATTTTAAATCTTTTACTTACTTTTCTTTCTATACTCTCTCTCTTTTGTTTATTTTCTAATATTCTCTAACGGTTTTCTATCCAGACATTTTATCAAACACCTTTCAGGAACTCTAAATTTTCACTCATTTTCAATGGCACCCAAGGATATAGTCTTTAATGGAGCAAAGTTCATCCCAAACAACTATGCTGCCATTCTCACTAAGAGTGAAGCTCCTTCAGAACTTCATTTTATTCAGGATTTCTTATCTCATAGTGAAATTGGGTTCGCTTTGACGCAGCCATCTAGTTTATCTGGAACTCAAGTTCTGACGTTCTGGCATACGGGACTTTATTATGATGGTGGTAAGAATGGGACTCCAAACATCGTGTTTACAGCAAAGGAGGTTGAGTATATTGTTACTCCGACAACAGTTCAAAAAGCTCTACACCTACCTAAAAATTGTCAATTCAATTTTGCTGTGGAGGAGCCCTTGATACAACAAATGATGGCTAATTTAGGGTATGAGGAGAGTTTGGCAAAGTTGGGCCAACTTAAACGCCCACATATTCGAAGAGAATGGAGCTTTTTCTTCGATTGCATCACGAAGACGTTTGCGAACAAGTGCTCAAATTTTGATGCCATTCATATTCTGACACAACAAATTGGGTATGCACTCCTAAACCAGTCTTATTTTGATTATGCAAAGACTGTATTATGTTTTATAGGAGATAGGATGCCTGAGAACAGGAATTTTGTTTACTTTGCTAGGTTCTATCAGTTAATTTATAGTTACTGTACATCAGATGAACCATAACTAGCAAGTGATCACATAGAACCTTTTAGGTTAGCTAAGAGGGCTTTTATTGATCTCTTAACTGCTGACAACAAGAAGGAAGTTTTGAGACCCCTTAGAATTCCTTTATCAGTAAAGCAAGCTCTAGTAAATGCTAATTCTGATACCTATTCATTGCTATATCCTGATGTCCAACCCACCAACACTCAACAGCCATCAGAACCCACCATTAACCAAACACATCAACCACAGCCATCAGCACATAATCAGGTGAAACCTTCTTCTTCTAGAGCAAAGAGGACTAAGACAGTACTTCAGGCACAGTAGAAAAGAAGGAAGATGATTTTAAGAGATGAATCTGATGATGAGGCACAGGTTCAACCATCAGAACCTGTTGCTGAAGTAGCTGAGAAGGTCTCTTCTCAGAAAGCTCAAGAAACTGAGAGTTCTAGGCCCTTAAAAGGCTTAGAAAGCTAGACTCTGATGATCAAGCTCCTAGAGTCTCTCCACCAGCTAAGAGACTTAAAAAGCAAAGAGCAAGGAGGGCTGTAGAAGAATCAATCTCTGAAGAAAGAATGGAAGCAGCAGCTGTGGAAGGGGGTCTGGAATCTCTAATCCCACAAGACCCTACTGTAGTTGAATCCCTTCCAAGTGATGGGCCAGAACTTCATAAAGCTCACAAATCTCCAATCCAAGAGCCAGAGACTACTCCAATGCCTACACCTCCTGTGTCTCCAATAAACTCTCCAGTACATGCTGAAAACCCAGGCACAAGTGCTGAAATTGATATCAACAATTTGGATGTGCTTATGGTCTTTTATCTGGAAGCTCCACTTATTTCACTTACTTCACAGCAAACTTCACCAGCAACTCCACTGCTAGATGCCGATGTTCATGCAGATGAATCTTCTATTGCTTCACATATAATTATTCTATCACAAGATGCTGATACTAAAGATTCTGCAAGTTCTATTGAAGTAAATGCTGACAATACTGGTGAAACTGCTACAAATGTAAATGCTGATGTAGCTAGTCCTTCAGGACATGCATCTCTGCAAACAATTGATAAAGCTGATTTGATTAAGAAGTTTGTGAGAGAGGATACACCAGTACCTTGGAGTGAAACCTCCAGAGGAAGAGAGTGGATCAATGAGTGGAACAAAGTTGATTTTACCAGAGGAATTGCTTGTCTCCCTACTTCTACCAGATGATGCCAAAAAGGGGGAGAAAGTAATTAAGTCCAAATGCACAACTGATCAACCACTGAAGGGTAAGGATCATGATAATGAAGACCAGGGAAACTCTGAAAGGAGTAGAGGTCTAAGTCAAGGAAGGGGTTCTTTATCAAGCAAATCCAGAACTACAAGTCAAAGAACAAGTTCTGATGCTGGGAGAAGAACAAGTTCTGATACTGGTAAAAGGATAAGTTCTAATGAACAAACTCTGAAACTTGATGAAGAGATCTCCAAAAGGTTGTTCCTAAAGGATAATCCAGGCATGGATTTTGAAAGTCTGAAGGAAGAAGAGATTAGACTGAAAGTTGAAAATGACAAATCTAAGTCAAAGTCTAAAGCTCAAGTCATAGCAAAGAAACCACCTAAGCCTAAGGGCATTGTGATCAAAGAGAGGACAAATACTGAGGCATCTAAGGCCAAGTCCACATCACAGGTGGAAGTTGATCCTAGATTCAAGGGTAAGGCAAAAGTTGATGAACATGTAAAGTTATATCAACCAACCATGGATCTGGAAGCAAAATCTGATGAAGATACAAATTTGATTTTGAAGAAGAAAAGGAATATTCAAGCAACCTCTGACAGAGCTCAAGTTGTCTTGACATGAGAAGAAAAGGAAACCTCTGACATTACTCATGTTAAACCTTCAATAGTTCTACTACCTGGGTTTACTAAAGCTCAACAATCTGCTCAACCTATGAAGACTTTAAAAAATGTTTTTCAGGGTAGATTGCTCCAAGGGAAGGAAGCTAGAGACAAAACAGGACTGGGTAATGCTGATGAGAAAAGAGTAAATAACTCTACCTCATATTCTACATCTCTTTCTGAACCAGGATTAGGGACAACTCCAGAAAGACTAAATCAATTGGAGTCTATACAGATGGTCTACAATTCCAAGTTGAAAGAAGTCATAATGCTTTATTTTATGACAGATGGAAGAGTATTCCAGATAAGAAAGGATGCAATTCGGTTGAAGTATTATGAAGAACTGCAACATGTTTTATTTCTACTTCAAGTGAAGAACAGGTTAACAGATGGTGCTACCAAATACTTAATATCTGATATTCAGAGGCAGAAGAAACTTTATTCTGTAAAGTCTGACAGACCATACTACCCAAAGTACAGAGCTCACAATGGTGAATTAGTTGAGATGAAGCCTAATACTGCCAAGATCACTACTTTTCTGGGTATTAAGGGTGTTGAATTTAATCTGGATTCTGACAAAGCTTATCTGATCAAACTGGATCAGGAAATAAGGAAAGCAAAGATTAATGATCTCAGGGATGCTATCTTTCAGACAGGAGAAGATACAGTTGAACTTAAAGATGCTAAAAGGAGGATGATAAATGAACTTGAATATGATGAGAGAACTCTTTTGAAGAACTATCTCAGAACAACTCCTGACATTCAAGAGATCACAAACTGAAGCTAGTTCAAGGACTACAACTTTTAAATTTTGAAGGATATACAGGCTAAAGCTGACATCAGACTTTAAGGATGGTAAAAGATACAAGGACTGTGAGTTGTAGTTATCTAGTCAAATTCTCATATGCATTTGTACTTAATGTTTTTGACATCATCAAATATCTATTGAACTTGTATATTATGCTAATTTACAAGTTGGGGGAGATTGTTAGATATATTTGTGATGTCATGTCTAATAATGATTTGTGTTTAGTTTTCAGATCTTGACTAACATGACAAATCAGGACTTAACTGGAAATCAGTAATTATACTGAAGTCAGAACTTAAGTTATCAGAACTTAAGATATCAGAAGATATTCATCAGAAGATAATATCAGGACTTAAGAAGACTTTCAGATAAGGAAGGCGGCTGATTGAAAGGAAAGAAGATCAAGACTAAAACAAGAAAATATATGCATGGAGAAGAATTCTATGAAGAATAGAAGACTTGGAAGAATAGATAACTAATTGATATATTTTAGGATACAGAATCATATTCGATATCAATTAGAGATTATCTTGTAACTGTGTGGTATATAAACACAACATAGGGTTTACACTAGATGTGTTATCATTATCGAGAATATTATTCATTGTAACCCTAGCAGCTCTCGTGATATTTGTTCATCACTGAGAGAGAATGGTTCCATTGCAATACTGTTTTATTAATAAGATTATTCTGTGTTACATACTTGTGTTCTTAATTCGATTTGATTGTAGTATACACTGTCTTCAACCCCCTTCTACAGTATGTTTGACCTAACAGAGAAAATTTATAAAATATCTAGATGTTCAGAATAACGCGATGGTACAAGTCGGTTGATGAAAAATAAGGCCCATTATTTTATTTGAAATATCAGCTATAAAATCATAGTTTGGGTTGTATAACTTTTGATACGAAAGCTATAAATACAAAATAAAATATCTGAAAAATATTCTGGAAATACCCGAATAATACATAATGCACGGGTTGATTCTTCAACCATAGGATTTCTCCACAAAACTCGCACTAAAGATACAGACTTATTCCTCAACACTCTCTCTTGCCGATCTAGAATTCTTATCGGCTATTCTACAAAAGACAAATCAGGTTGAATATCTATCGGTTCATACTCTATTACATGTCTAGAATCAGGATTATATCGCTTGAGCATTGACACGTGAAACACATTATGAATATGCTGCATGTGAGGCGGTAAAGCTAACTCGTAAGCAACTTTTCTGACTTTTTTAAAAATTTCAAATGGACCAACGTATCGCGGCTTCAATTTACCCTTGCTGCCAAATCTGGTCAACCCTTTCCATGGCGATATTTTGAGTAACACATGTTCTCCTTCTTGGTAGTCCATATCTTTTCTAGCTTGATCTGCATATTTGCGTTGTCAATTCTGTGCTGCATCGAGTCGCTTTCGAATAAGCTCTATCTTTTCTTTGGTTTGTTGAATCAATTCTGGACCCAAAATCTTGCGTTCTCCAACTTCATCCCAATATACCGATGATCTGCATTTTCTTCCATATAAAGCTTCATAAGGCGGCATTCCAATGCTCGCGTGATAGCTGTTGTTGTAAGAAAATTTGACTAAAGGTAAATGCTCTTCCCAACTGCCTTCAAAATCAATCGCACAAACTCGTAACATGTCTTCTATTGTCTGGATAGTTCTTTCACTTTGTCCATCAGTTTGTGGATGATAAGCGGTACTCATATTCAATTTGGTTCCAAGACATTCTTGAAATTATCTCCGAAATCTTGCATTGAAACAGGGATCTCGATCAGACACGATAGATATTGGAACTCCATGTCGCATCACAATTTCCTTGAGATATAAATGCACTAGCTTATCGAGTAAAAATATTTCATTAATCGGAAGAAAATGCACCGACTTCGTTAGTCTGTCAATGATTACCCATATCGTGTCATGATTTGCTTTGGTTCTTGGAAAACCTACCATAAAATCCATTGCTAGATGCTCCCATTTCTATTCTGGAATATCCAATGGCTGCACTAATCCACTTGGACATTGATGTTCCGCTTTGACTCGCTGGCATGTGTAGCATTTACTTACCCACTCTGCTATCTCCTTCTTCATATTTTGCCAACAAAAGTTTTCCTTCAGATCGCGGTACATTTTTGTACTTCCCGGATGTATAGAATATTTCAAACTGTGAGCATCTCGCAATATTTCTTCCTTCAGTTCTGCCACATTAGGGATCCAGATTCTTGATGCAAAGCGTAGAATTACTTCGTTATCCTTCTGGGTTTTAATTTCTTCTCCCGTTACGTTGTCATCTTGATCCATCACTTCTTCTTGACATCGTCGAATCTTTTCTAACAATTCCGAATGGAAAGTCATTGCGTAAATAGTTTCAGTAGATTCATTAGGAACACAAATCTCAATTTCCAACTTGACAATTTCCTTGGCCAATTCTTCAGATGAAGTTAACAAATTCAATCTTTCTTTTCGGCTCAGTGCATCTGCCACTACATTTGCTTTCCATGGATGATAGCTTATGGTAATATCATAATCTTTAATCAATTCTAACCATCATCATTACCTCATGTTAAGTTCCTTCTGCGTAAAGATGTACTTTAAACTTTTATGATCCGTGTAGATTTCGCATTTCTCACCGTAAAGATAGTGTCTCCAAAGTTTTAATGCAAATATGATCGCTGCTAATTCCAAATCATGTGTAGGATATTTCTGTTCATGAGGTTTTAATTGTCTTGAAGCATATGCAATTACGTTCCCATGTTGCATCAGTATACATCATAGTCCACGGTATGAAGCGTCACTGTAAATGACGAAATCTCCATGCTCATCTGGTAATAGAAGTACCGGTACGGTTACTAATCGATTCTTCAGTTCTTGAAAACTTTCCTCACATTTGTCATCCCATACGAACTTTTCACTTTTTTGAGTCAAATTGGTCAGCGGCGTTGCTATTTTCGCAAAATCCTTGACAAACCTTCTATAGTATCCTTCTAATCCCAAGAAACTTCGAACTTCGGTTGGTGTTTTCATTCTTTACCAATTTAACACAGCTTCAATCTTCGTTGGATCAACTTGAATGCCTTCCCTGCTAATGATATGCCCTAAAAATTGTACTTCCTTCAACCACAATTCGCATTTCGAGAACTTCACGTACAGTTGTTCCTTTCTTAGAATTTCCAAAGCAATCATCAAGTGCTCGACATGCTCTTTTTCAGTATTCGAGTAAATCAAGATGTCATCAATAAATTAAATCATGAACTTATCCAAGTACCTCTTGAATACCCTATTCATCAAATCCATGAATGTTTCTAGCGCGGTTGTCAACCCGAATGCCATTATAATAAACTCATAATGTCCGTATCTGGTACGAAAAGCAGTCTTGGGAATATCTTCGGCTTTAATCTTCAATTAATGATAACCTGATCTCAAATCTATCTTAGAAAACCATGCGGCTCCTTCTAATTGATCAAACAAATCGTCAATTCGTGGTAGAGGATATTTATTCTTGAAAGTTAGTTTATTCAACTCCTGATAGTCGATGCATAGTCGCATGCTACCGTCTTTCTTCTTTACGAACAATACCGGTGCACCCCATGGGGATACATTGGGTCTTATGATTCCTCTTTCTAGTAGATCTTGTAATTGCATCGATAATTCTTTCATCTCGACTGGTGCCATTCGATATGGAGCTTTCGAAACTGGTTCGGCACCTGGCGCTTAATCGATTATAAACTCAATTTCTCAGTCCAGCAGTAACCCTGGAAGCTCATCTGGAAAGATATCAGGAAATTCACATACAACTGGAATATCTTCTATCTTGAGACTTCCCTTCTCTGTATCTAACACGTAGGCTATATACATCTCACATCCCTGTCGAAGCAATCATTTGGTCTGCATTATTGTCAGAAATTTCTTTCATTGTTTTTGACCCCTGAACATTACCGTTACATTTTCCGCAGTTTGCAATTTTACCTTCTTGTTCGCGCAATCGATCTGGGCATTATGACAAGCTAACCAATCCATTCCCAAAATAACATCAAACTCTCATAATTTAAAAGGAATCAGGTCTACGGATAAATGATGTCCAACTATTTCGATATCGCATGCAGGACATACCCGATCTATCGGAAATTGGTTGTCATTCGCTAATTTTATAATTAACATCTCGCCCAACCATTCAGTTTCATAATATATCTTATCGATAAATTCTTCAGAAATAAAAGATAGTGTAGCTCCAGAATCAATTAGTACTTTTGAATTTACCGAGTTCACCAAAAGCGTACCTAAAATCATACTAAGACTCTACACGACTTCTTTCATTGTCATATTAAAAGTCCTTGCTCTGGGCTATTTAGGCTGTGGTTGGAGGTGGTAATGCCAACACTTTAGGAATACTAGCTGCCATTGCCGGTCCTTTAAAATTCCTAGCGATATGTCCTTTCTTTCCACACTGAGAAATAAGTAACTTCTGTTTTTCCCGCTGGACATTCGTTAGAATAGTGCCCCTTCTGTTTACATTTGAAACATGTCACATTTGGCTTGATACATATGCCGGTATATTTCTGACCACAAGTCTTGCAGTACGGCACTGGGATTCTGACAATTCCCTGCTGGCTGGGAGCTTGGAAACGATTACCTATTTTCTGGTTGCCTTGTCATATCCTTTTGAAATTCATATTTTTCCGGGCTTCGAATCCCGGCTTCCTGCTAGAACGGTTCTGGAAACTTTCCTGTCCTCTTTCCTTTTGGGATCTTTCGCTTTCTCCCTCAATAATCATGGCTTTTTGGACCATGGCGGTGTAAGTTGTCAATTTAAAAACTGCCACTTAGCCATGAATCCACGATCGTAATCCCTGTTGGAATCTTTGGGCTCATTTTTCTTCTGTATCAACTTGTTCTGGAACAAATCTAGCCAATTCTATAAACTTGGCTTCGTATTCAGTCAACGACATACTTCCCTGCTTCAATTCTGAAAACTTAATCTGCATTTGATTTTTCACGTAGCAAGGAAAATGTTTCTCTAAAAATAGCTCTTTAAACCTATCCCAGGTTCCAATATGTTCACTTTATAACGCTTTCCTAGATTCCCACCAATAATTTGCTTCTCCTTTCAAAAAGTAGCTAGCAAAATCAGCCTTTTGGTCCTCACCCACTTTCACAAGCACAAATGCTTTTTCTATTTCCTTCAACCAAGTTGTATCCTTAATAGGATCTACTGTTTCCTCAAACTCTGGAGGCTTAACTGACTGAAACTGCTTGAAGGTAACAACAGGCATAGCTGGTGGTATCTGAGATTCAGGACGAGGTGGCTGTTGTAACATCTGTTGCTGAATCTGTTGCTTCTGTTGCTGCATCTGCTGCTGCATCATTACCATCTGTTGTTGCATCAGATGGAACATTTGGTTCATAGTGTCGTTAGTTTGTCCTTCAGAGTTTCTGTTCGAAGTTTCGGTTCTAGTCTTTCTTTTTGGTGCCATATTCTGATAATAAAACAAGTAATTCCTTTTTAATAGTTTATTAAACAATTGATAATAAATAAAGAAACAATTTATCCTGTATCAACAAAATTTAAATAATGATTTATGGAAGAAAATAATTTGCTTAATATAAAAATAGGATATTTAAACAATCAATTAAAATGGTTTTATAACTTGTAATGAAAATGATGGTACACTATTTTTAAATTTAAACAGAACTTAAAATAGGGAAAACTGTAAAACGATAAAGTAAATGTAAATGCTGTAAAACCGTAAAGACTGAAATTTAGATAAAAGAAAATTTGTAAAAAGTCATTTGATATATATATAACACCAGCCTCAGCTGTAGATGCTTGGTACAAAAAGTCTCGCTCAAAACTGTCCTCGATGCTACTACTACAAGTTAAGCTAAGTACTACACACATACATCACTAACCATACTATACTAGTTACATCTATCTACATCAGTCACATATACTACACATCTGGTCTCCCACTGTCAGATCTCAAAATCCTGGCGGAATACGCCTCAGCTCATCTCGGAGTATCTGGACAACTGTCCGTGCCAAATGAAGAACCCTATGAAACTGCGGATAAGAAGGCGGCCCGTCATGTGTTAAAGCATCTAACTCAAAGGTAGCGCTCATCACAGTGGACTGTAGCTCTATCTCATTATATAATCCAGCTGAAGTGCGGCTAATGGTCCTCGGTCTCTTTGATCAAACAAGTGCATAATCTCCCTACACTGGGATCTCCAATACTTAACATCCTCTCTCACAACACTGTAATCATGACACAGTACCATATATGGCTGTGTAACATGTCCTACTGACTCCTGCGACGGAACTCTCTGCATCCCTGCAACACCCTGCCATGGTAATCCCAATTGTAACCCTACATCATGCTCACCCATACCCTCAACCGGGGCCATCTGGAATATCTCTGGCTCTAGGGCATGCACTTGAATAGGAGGTAACACTGCTGGTGGTGGAAACTCTGGCTCAACCTCTGGAATAAACTGATACTCTACCGAAAGTGGAGGTGCAAGCATCGGCTCAAAGAACTCTAATGGATCAAACATCTCTACTGGATCAGGATTCAGCTCTAGCACCGGTGGTGCTGGCTCCTGGGGCAATGGTGGAGGCGGTGGAAGAGGTGGAAATGCATGCTCAAATACTGGTGGAATAACTGGTGCGACTGGTCCTATAACTGTCCTCTCGGATGAACCTGAATAACCTGATGACGCCATCTTATAATGTACCAAAGAAAGAAGAAAGGTCACTGAATAATTCCTAGAACTTATACTTTCCTATACTAAACTTATCTCAATCCTAACTCTAGTCTTCCTACATTGACTATTCCAATCCTATGTGATCTTCCTATCTTATCTTAATCCTAATGTTCTTATTTTCAGGGACCTAACCTACAGCTCTGATGCCAAACCTGTAATGCCCTCCAGACCCGGGATATAAGTCTGGGGGTTACTAGCTAATCTCCAAACCTATACAATCTGAAGAACCATAATAATGAAATATATCTAAACCCCTTTAACACTAACCATGATCTTTTTAGGTTGAAGTATGAAAACAAAAACCACTAACTATTTTTTTACAAACCAAATTCAAAATCTTACAAACTCTCTTTATTACAAACCATTGTCTAACCATTTTTAAACTAAGTTCATCTTTATTCAAACACACACTAACTATCTACACTCCACCTGTTCAGACATCTCAAAACTTTTTTTCTTGAATTGGAATCAACACCTTGGGTATGAGAGGGTCCCATGGCTTGACCCACTTCTTTACTACTCGAGTCCTGATAGGTTTCATTTTCCTTCTTAACTGAAAACAATAAGGTGAATAACAACAAAAATGGGTGAGCCAACAATTGCTCAACAAGTCCGAAAAATATAAACAGTGTTAAAGCAATTTAAATGAATCGGTAATTTGGGTACATCTACAAAGATATAACCCTATGAGAAAAGAAAGAAGGTCATCACTGGCGAATACAAACAAACTAAACTGGACACAAGTTTGCACCCATACCGTGCTGATCAATCAGGATACAGTGCAGATTATATCTCACTATATAGATCTAGTTGGGTACCCAGGCTCTACGGCACATATCAAGGATCCGGTTATGTCCCGGTCCTTAGGATCAAGTATAAACTTAATCCCAAACATCATTATCCAGTCCGTGGAGGAGCAACCAGAACAATCGGTATGCTTTGATATATTCCAATCACAAGAATATACCAATGTGTATGTGTAACAATTGGAATATGAATAGAGAATTCAAAGGAAAAGGAGAAATCAAGAATCGAAATGAAATATGAACAAGAGAATAGCAATTGTGCAACAGTGTTTATGAATAAAAATTAAAAGAGTGCAAGCGTGATAAGAATATGAAGAAACGTCACTATTTTGAATTTGGAATAGGGGAGAAACTTGCCTTCCACATGATTTACTCCAAATATTTCACCTCCATCTATCACGGGCTCAATCCGCCTTGCTGGCCTGGCTTCTATCAAAGAAATAGACTGATTTAGCCATCTCGTGTCTCAATCGCATCTCAAACCGACTTCATGTAACTCTTATTGTCTACCCATACGCGTATCACTTACTCGTATATTATTTATTAACAAGCAAGACTCGATTAACCACATAATACACATAAGCACATAAGCCACATAAGCATTTTTAGGTTTAAAATAATTTTTTTAGAATCAAAATCGACTCGTTGTTCGCTTAACTGATCATTATCTGGCTCGTTTCCTATTTTTCTAGATTTATCGGACTCGTCTCTATAAGCGATTCGGCTCCTAATCAAAGAAATATCGAAAGTCAACTAATTTCTAAAAGAAATTTAAGATTTAATATTATTTTTAATGAAAACAATTCATTTTTCTGAGTAAAAGGGGTTTCGTTTCGCTCGAATCGGACAAACGGTTTAATTAATATCAATTAAACACAGATAAATCAATTTATTATTCAATATAAATAATTATTACTAATTATTAAACCCTAAAATTATTTTCAACTAATTATTTAAGTAAAATTAAAATAAAAAAATGATTTTTCTATAATTTTTGGAATTAAAATGAATTTATTGTGATTTATTGAAAATTATTTGATTAATTATCAAAATAATTAATCATTTTTAAATAATAATTAAATAACAATTAAATAATAAATAATTAAGAAACTAATTAAATATGTTTTTTAGAAAATATTTCAGAATTATTTATAATACAAATCAATTAATTAAATAATTAATAAATCAATTTATAAAATAAATAAAACTGATTTTTATAATTAATAAAAATTAAATTCCAGAAATATTTGTCAGAATCAGAACATCTGACAATTCAGATCAAAACCGGGTAATCTGAACGGGTCAAACGGGTCAAAATCCGGGTCGTGAAGAACACGCCGAATTTTGCCCAGAATCCGGCCACCGGAGTAACTTCCGGCAAGCCGTTTTCAGACCAAAAACGGAACCGTTTGGTTCGTTTTTAAGCTAGGATCAGTTCTAAATTGTTTTGGCAATCTAATTCCAGCAACAACATCACAGAATAATCCCCCCATCAATATCTCTGATCAAAACCGACATTAACTCCGGCCATGTCTCGATTTTCTTCATTCGTACATGAAATTCAACGTTCTATAGTGCAAATCAAAGGTAAGAACACATACAATCAAACCCCTAATCTTTCAAGAACCAAATATTCACCAAAATCACGAAGGTATAATTTGAAAATTGAACATAAACCATAATCGAAAATCATTATCCAGGAATCATTCGTTCAATTGAACACCATGAATCGACTGTAAATCATCTAATAAAGCTATATCAATCATCACAACATCATAATAACCCTAGAATCAAAAAGCCTTAATTCGAACATAAACCCTAAAATTTGAAAATAAAAAATAACGAATTAAAACTTGAAATTGATATCAAAAACAGGAAGAACAGGTGAAAACCTTCGATTTGGGTACTCGAATCACTTGATTTGATGCGGTAATCAGTTCGAAATCGTCGATTGAATCCTTGACCCGAATTAAGGCCCTAATTCTATATCTTTTAAAATTAATTGGCCCCTAATTTTATAATTTTTTTGAGTATTAAAATTTAATTTTTAAATATTTTATATATACAATATATATGCCAAACTTTCCCAAAAATTGTGAATAATGCAAAATACAAAGAAATGGTATAAATGAAAGTCCTATAATTTTATTAAAATAAAAATGTGATTTTTTTGGGGTTTTTAACACCCAATGGGGCCCGAAAAAGTCATTTTTCACGAACGAGAAAATTTATAAAATATGTAGATGTTTAGAATAACGCGATGTTACAAGCTGTTTGATGAAAAATAAGGCCCATTATTTTATTTGAAATATCAGCTATAAAATCATAGTTCGGGTCGTATAACTTTTGATACAAAATCTATAAATACAAAATAAAATATCTAAAAAATATCATGAAAATACCCGGATAATACAAAATGCACGTAACACGTAGTAGTTAGGGTTTTACTACTAATTACACATAAATGACACATTAACACACATAATTTATTACAAATATGATATAATACAAGCGTAATTTTCCCAGACGTTACAGTTACTGACTATGTGTCCTAAGAATTGAACTTCCTGCAACCAAAAATCACACTTTGAAAACTTAGCATATAACTTCTCCTTTCTCAAAATTCCCAAAGCAATCCTTAAGTATTCCGCATGGTCTTCCGTTGACTTCGAGTAAATCAAGACATCATCTATAAACATAATGACAAACTTGTACAAATATTCCTTAAAGATTTTGTTCATCAAGTCCTTAAACGCTGCTGGGGCATCGGTCAGTCAATCCAAAAGACATCACTAAGAATTCATAATGACCGTACCTTGTTCTGAAAGCTGTCTTCGGTATATCTTCAGGTTTAATCTTCAATTGGCGATATCTGAATCTTAAATCAATCTTAGAAAAACACTTTTCTCCTTTCAGCTGATCAAACAAATCCTCAATTCGAGGTAATGGATACTTGTTCTTGATAGTAAGCTTGTTGAATTTCCGATAGTCGATGCATAATCTCATGCTTCCATCCTTCTTCTTAATAAATAACATCGGTGCACCTCATAGGGACACACTGGGTCTAATCACTCCTTTCTCCAATAATTCTTGCAATTGCTTCACAAATTCTTTCATTTCAACTGGTGCCATTATGTACAGGGCCTTGGACACTGGTTCCGTTCCAGGTGCTAAGTCGATCGCAAACTCAATTTCTCTATCTGGAGGAAGTCCTAGTAACTCGTCTGGAAACACGTCTGGAAATTCATTGACCACTGGAATATCTTCAAGTTGTACTGGCTCCTGATTTCTATCTATCACATAAGATATATAATGCTCGCATCCTTGTCGCAGTAACTTCTTAGCTTGAATCATCATTAGGAACTTCTTTACTTGCCTTTGACCTCTAAACGTCACAACTTTCTCATCCAGTATCTTCAAAATTACCTTCTTATTATGGCAGTCTATCTGAGCATCATGCTTAGATAGCTAGTCCATTCCTAAAATAACTTCAAATTCTCCTAACTTAAATGGTATCAAGTCAGCACAAAACCTATTTCCTGAAATATCAATCTCACAATCCGTACACACTTGGTTAACAAATACACGCTCTTGATTTTCTAATTCTACAATTATAATCTCATTTAACAATTCAACTGGACAATTCAACTTATCAACAAAATCTTAAGAAATAAATGATCGAGTTGCTCCCAAATCTACTAACACTTTAGCACATAAACAATTCAAAGTAAGCGTACCTGCCATGACATCAGTGTCCTGAATAGCATCTATCACATACATATAATAAACTCTAGCTCTGGGAGGCTCAGTTGCTATTGGTGTAGATCACATGATTCTAAGCACATTACTGACTGGAGCTGGTGTTTTACAATCCCTTTCTATATGTCCTGGATTTCCACACTTGAAATATGTAAACCCAATTGTTGGAACCTTGCCTGCTTGATTCCTTGTTGGTTGATCTTTATTTGCTGGCTCTCTGGATGGTTGATTTTGGAACTCCCTTGAATAGTGCCCCTTCTAGTTACATCTATAACAGACCATGTTCAACTTATTACAAACTCCTCCATGTTTCTATCCACATACCTGGCATTCTAGTAAAGCTAGTTTTGCTGATTTGGCTGATTTCCAATGGCTGGGCGGTTGCCTTGTCCCCCTTCACCTACATTTTGCTTCCTGAAATTAAAATTCCAACCTGGTTGAAACTTCCTTTCTTCTGATTAAAATTTGGAAACTCCCTGCTTGTGATTATCATTCACTTCCCTCAAACTTTCTTTTCTTACACTCCTTTTCCTTCTATGACATTTCACTTTTTCTTTCCATGATCATAGCTTTCTGTACTATTGCTGCATACGAGTACAATTCAAATATAGCTACCTTCCCTCTGATCCATGGCTTAAGACCTTGCTGAAATCTCTTGGTTTTCTTCCTGTCAGTGTTTACATATGATTGTACAAACCTAGACAATTCTTTAAACTTTCATAGTCTGCTGCTGACATATTCTCATGCTTTAACTCCAGAAACTACAATTCCATTTGGTCCTGAACATACTGAGGAAAATACTTCTCTAAAAACAACTCCTTGAATCTATCCCAAGTAATAACATCCGTACCTTCTAATGTCTTAACACTTTCCCACCAATAAATGGCTTCATTCATCAGATAGTAACTCACAAACTCAGTTTGCTGTTCCTCTCTTACCTTACCTAAAGAAAATGACTTATCAGTCTCTTTTAACCAAACTCTTGGTTCAATTGGATCTAAAGAACCTTTGAATTCCGGTGGATTCACTGCCTGGAAAGTCTTAAATGTTACCTGGGGATTGACCTGTCTCTGTTGTTTTTGAGTCAGGTTGATTGGTTGTTGAGCCAAGATCTGATGAATTTGGGCTACAGTTGGGTCTATGGGACTTGGATTTGCATTCTGGTTATAGTTATCTTGGTTGTTGTTATTGGTTTATTCATTCTGGTTGGTAGAATGAGTATTTCTTTTGAGAGGCATCTTCTGTAAAGAATCAAACAACTTATTTAGCCTTTAAATCAAATCCTTTTTATGAAAAGTTTTTATAAAATAGAAATATTTCTTTTTGAAAATATTTTCAATTGTTCAACTAAGTAAATTGCATGCTTCTTTGCAGAATATAAACAATCAAGGGAAAATGGTATATGTTATCACAAGAGTTTATAACGGGTGCAATAAGTAAAGTAAGATAAAACAGGTGCAATAATGAAAATTACAATGCTGCAAAAGGAAAGGTACGTATATATCTATATATATATATAGGGGACTACTCTAATAAACCAAATTTAGAATAGAAACTAGAAACCAAATATATATTTTTAAAAATTCCTTCAAAATATATCATATATGGTATACAAATCGATCGTTGAGAAATGGAAAAAAATATAGTGAAGTTGGATTTTTTTAAAAAATTACCATTTGACAGGAAAAATCAAAAACGGAGGGGAAAAGCTGAGATTGTGTGTGAGAGGGTGCAGACTAGTTGGGTGTGATCCTTTTAGGGGGACTGTTGTCCAAGACATGCCTGTACAATAACATGACAATGTCAAATTGACAGCCCTAAGTAAGTTGTATGATAATCTATGTTTGCATGATGTATTGTAATTCTAAAGTCTGTAAAAATGTTCAAGGGCAGACTGAAGTCTTTTTCTGTAAATAGTATCAAGCCTAAGAATTTTATCTGGAAGAAGATCAAGAAGATCATGCCTCAGAAGAATTATGAAGAAGCTTGGAGTTGAATAAATCTGTTTTGAGAAAAATATTCTAAGTCAAGATCTCTACAAGTCACAGATTTAGTGTTATAGAAAAGTCATTCGAGAACTCCAGAATGACTTATAGAGAAGTCAAGAAAGCTACTAGAGAACTCGGAGATATCGATAAACCAAATTGAAGACATGAAGATTGGAGATATCGACAAGTCATTTCTTCACTAGAGAACTCAGAGATATCGACAAGTAAATTTCACTAGAGAACTTAAAGATATCGACAAGTCAAAATTCACTAGAGAACTATGAGATATCGACAGGTCAAATATCACTAGAGAACTCTGAGTTATCGACAAGTCAATTAGTCACTAGAGAACTCAGAGATATCGATAAGCCAAAGTGAAGACATGAAGATGAGAGACCTCGACAAGCTAAATTCTCTTATAGAGAACTCAGAGACCTCTACAAGTCAAAACAACTATAGAGTAATGAGAGATCTCAATAAGCCATTATATTTATCGAGATGTCAATTTCTCTATATACCAAACCGGAGATCTCAAGGTGAAGCTCAAAGTACAAAATGTAGACCAGTTTAATATCCAAGATTATCAATCAACAAATAATCTAATCAAATTGTATTGACAAGTATACAAAAGTAGCTTGAAGAGTACAAGACCAAATGCCAAGATTAACTGGCAGAGTAAAGTCACAGGCGTGCAAGATTAGCAAAAATACACTAAGCCGGAAATAGAAAGATTTGATTATCTAAAAATAGGGTTTAGTTCATGCTGTTGCATGCTGTGTAATAACCAGTGTTTACTGTTCTATAAAGTAAACACTGGATGCTTTGTGAGTCGTAACAATTTTAGATCAGAAATATCTTGTATTCTCTCAAGGAAGAAGCTAAGCTCTTTATCAACAAAGAGCCTAGAAAGTTTGTAGCAAAACATTCTTAATTTTAATATAAAATTAAGTGAGTTTTGCAAGATCTGGTCCACTGTTATTACCTGTTTATTTTCAGTATTAAAACATTTCTCTACAAGATTTAATTATTTTTTTCACCACCTTAAATAATTCAAGAAAAGCTGAAAAACACAAAAACACATTCACCCCCTTCTATGTGATTCATTCTCTAACAAGTGGTATCAGAACAAATTTTGAAAGTAAACAGATTCAAGATCTTGGAAGAATTAATAAACAGAAAATTAGTAGCTTTAAAATCCCTACTTTTGATAAAACTAACTACACTCTTTGGAACAAGAAAATATTGTTGTTTATCAGGATGGCAAATCCACTACACATTCAGATTCTCAAAAATGGGCCCTTCACTCCTATGGTTAGAGTTGAGGAATCTACAGATGGAGACATGGTCATCTCAGTTCATTATGCTCATAAAAATCCTTTAGAGTACACTGATCCTGAGAAAGAAAAAGTTTCCCTGGACAGTGGCTTGCAGTTGATCCTAACAGAGTCACTTGATAATGTAATGTACAACAATATTGTCAACTGTGACACTGCTAAGCAGAACTGGAAAAAGATAGAGATATTGTGTGAGGGAACTGAGGAAGTTGGGTCAAATCAAAGAAGGATATTGATTTCACAATATGAGGGTTTCAAGGCTAAGCCAAAAGAAAGTATTACCAATGTGTTTGAAAGGTTTAACAAGCTGATTAATGACTTGCAAATGCATGACAAATACTATGAAGCTGAAGAAGTGAACTTGAAGTTTTTGCTCACACTCCCTGACCATTTGGAACAGAAAATTTTAGCAATCAGAGATGGGAGAGACTTGAGTAGAATAACTCTGGAAGTTCTGTATGGAATCTTAAGAACATATGAATTGGAAATGATTCAAAGGAAGTCATAAAGTGTGGGTCAAGGGCATGTTATAGATGGCTCAAGTGCTCTAATTGTTAATGAAAGCCAGACCTCTAATAATGAGCCAAAATCCCAGACTGCAGTTGTCTCAACAAGTGAGCAAAGAAACAATGATTCACAGGAACAAGTCATTCTGGAATTGGAAGAAGATGAGTTCTACACCTTGGATGAACTCGATGAGCTAGATCAGTCAAGGGCCTATTTGTCAAGAAAGTTATCTAACATTAGAGTAAAGAAGCCAAGATTCTTCAAGGGTAAAGGACAATCATTCAACAAAGACAACAGCTGGAAACGAAAAGGGAAGTACACATCTGATAGAAAAAATGGTTACAAAACTGGATCTGTTGACATATCAAAAATAAGGTGCTATAACTATGATGAGCTAGGCCATTTTGCAATAGAATACAGGAAAACCAAGAAAACAAAGAAAGACAAAGCCCTATCTTGAACTGGAAGCAAAGTAAGAAGCTCTTTTGAAGAAACAGCAAAGCAAAGCCTATATTGCTGAGGGACAGAGTTAGGATGATTCTGATAATGATGAAGATGAGGAAGTTGGAAATTATGCATTTATGGCCTTGGAGCAAGGAGAGTCATCCTCATCAAAAACGCAGGTACCAACTCTTACCATCATTGATTTAAATGTGAGTCAATATAAGGAAACTATTGAAAGGATGAGCACATAAATATTTCATATTTATACAAGGATGAGCAAGATAAGTGAAAGTGAGTTGGCTTCACCGCCATCCGTATAGCAGGTTCATAGAGTGTTTATACGTGTATATTCTGGAAGAGTAATCTAGCTCCATTATATATACAATGGAGGCTTGAGTTGAGTTATATGAGCAACTAATATAATATGATGTCAGCAAGAGGCTGTTGAGTAATGATTGATGTTGTGAGTAAAAGTTTATGATAAAAAAAGTTGTAAGATTGAGGGATCAACCTGAGAAAATGGAGGTGAATACTTAAATGCATCATTATCTGATCCTTAATGTGATTCTGAGAACATAATCCTTTTAAGAGGGGGAGGATGTAATATCTGGGACATAGCGTGTAATTATTTTTATCAATAAATAATTATTATGTGATTATTATGTGATTTTTGGTGAATTATATAACACCCTCCAAATCCGGGGTATACATTTGGGGCATTATTAACACTAACTACTTACTAAACCTGTACAAGCATAATATAAATAAAATAATTACCCCGAACTACTACTACTCAGGATCTTTTCAAGGTTAAGGATTGAAAACAAGAACCACAACCAACTTTATTACAAACCAAACTGAATCAACTATCTTAAGAGTTCTCTTTGTTACAAAACTTTATTCTATTCACATTTTAAACTAAACAACTTTTATTCAAACTATCACTATTACTTATCCTGTTACACCTGATCTGGTAATTCAAATCTATCTTCTAGGATAGGGACAAACACCCTTGGTATAAGAGGGTCCCGCTGCTTGACTCGCTTCTTGACAACTCGGGTTCCGGTGGGTTTCATTCTCTACATTGACTGAAAAATAATGGGAATAACAATAAAAGAGGGTGAGCCAAAAATGCTCAACAAGACTGCAATAATATATATATATATTTATATATATATATATATTATACAGAGAGAAGAATAAATGAACTGGTAATCTGCTAGTTTGAACAACCATCTGTTTCTGTAAAGAATAATAATTTGCTATTGCTGGCGAGTGCCAAATGTACAAGACTGGAAACAAAAACCAACATATGCACTATAACCTGTTGATCAGTCAGGATACAGTGCGAATCTATACTCAACTGCATAGACCCAACCAACATAAGGTGTACCCAGGCAACTATGGCCTCATAATCAAGGGTCCGGTTAATACCCGGCCCGCATCGTAACCATGCAGTCCATAGTTTAGCATCCGGAACTCTCTACATATGACAAATCTGCCTGAAGCTCTACTGGCTCATATTCTATTACATGCCTGGAGTCTGGATTATACCTCTTAAGCATCAATACGTGAAAAACATTGTGAATATGCTCCATGTATGGAGGTAACGCCAACTCGTAAGCTACTTTGCCAACGCGCTTTAAAATCTCAAAAGGTCCAACATATCTTGTGCTCAGTTTTCCTTTCTTTCCAAATCTCGTCAATCCCTTCCACGGTGATACTTTAGGTAATACCAAATTTCCTTCTTCGAATTCCATATTTTTCCTTGATTGATCTGTATACTTCCTTTGACGGTCTTGTGCTGCTATCAATCTCCTCTGGATAACTTCAACAACTTCCTTCGTCTGCTATACTAATCCAGGTCCAAGTATTTTGCGTTCTCCTACTTCGTCCCAATATACAGGAGATCGACATTTGCGTCCATAAAGAGCTTCATAGGGTGGCATTCCAATACTAGCGTGATAACTATTGTTGTAAGCAAATTCTACCAGGGGTAAATGCTCATCCCAACTTCCTTTGAAATCAATAGCACAAACACGTAACATGTCTTCGATTGTCTGGATCGTTCTCTCACTCTGGCCGTCCGTCTGTGGATGGTAAGCCGTACTCATATTCAGTCTCGTTCCCAAACATTCTTGAAAACTCTTCCAAAATCTTGAATTGAATCTCGGATCTCGATCGGATACGATAGACACAGGAACTCCATGACGAACTACAATTTCTTTCAAGTACATATGGACTAACCTGTCGAGTGAAAATCTTTCATTTATAGGCAGAAAATGAGCTGACTTGGTAAGTCTATCCACTATAACCCAGATGGCATCATGATTAGCTTTTGTCCTTGGTAATCCAACTATGAAATCCATGGCAATATGCTCCCACTTCCACTCTGGAATCTCCAATGGTTGTAATAATCCACTTGGTCTCTGATGCTCTGTTTTAACTCTCTGACATGTATAACATCTGCTAACCCATTTCGCAATTTCCCTCTTCATATCTGGCCACCAATAATTTTCCTTTAAATCTCTGTACATCTTGGTACTCCCTGGATGAATTGAATACCTTGAACTATGAGCTTCCTGTAAAATTTCATTCTTCAACTCCGTTACTGGTGGAATCCAAATTCTAGAAGAAAACCTAAGAATACCTTGATCGTCCTTTTGCGTGCACAATTCTTCACCTACCAAACGATTTATGTCCTGATCCATTACTTCTTCTTGACACTTCTTTATCTTCTCTAACAACTCCGACTGGAAAGTCATACCATATACTTTTGCTTCATCAGGCTTGCAAATTCTAATTTCCAATTCCAATTTCTGAAATTCCTTATATATCTCTTCAGGTACTGATAATATATTTAACTTTTATTTCCGACTTAACGCGTCCGCTACAATATTTGCTTTACCGGGATGATAGTTAATCGTGCAGTCGTAGTCTTTAATCAACTCTAACCACCTCCTCTATCTCATATTAAGCTCCTTCTGTGTGAATATGTACTTCAAGCTTTTATGATCCGTGTAAATCTCACATTTTTCTCCATACAGATAATGTCTCCAAATTTTCAAAGAAAAAAATATGGCTACTAGCTCCAAATCATGAGTAGGATAGTTTTGTTCGTGTGGTTTCAGTTGCCTTGACGCATACGCAATCATCTTATCGTGCTGCATCAGAACGCATCTGAGTCCTTTATGAGAAGCATCACTATATATTACGAAATTTCCTTGATCATCTGGAAGTGACAAAACAGGTGCCGTGATTAATTTTCGCTTCAATTCCTGAAAACTTTCTTCATATTTATCGTTCCATATAAAGTTTTCAATCTTTCGTGTAAGCTTCATTAATGGTGTTGCAATCCTTGAGAAATTTTGAATGAATCGACGATAATATCCCGCTAATCCCAAGAAACTTCTTACTTCTATTGGTGTTCTCGGTCTTCCCAATTTGTAATTACCTCAATCTTTGCTGGGTCCACTTTGATCCCTTCATTACTGACTATTTCTCCTAAGAACTGAACTTCCTGTAGCCAAAACTCACACTTCGAGAATTTAGCACATAATTTCTTTTTCCTTAAAATCTCCAAAGCTGTTCTTAAATGTTCTGCATGACCCTCTTCCGTCTTTGAATATATCAAAATATCGTCTATAAACACAATAACAAACTTGTACAAGTATTCCTTGAAAATTCTGTTCATCAGGTCCATAAACGCTGCCGGGGCATTGGTCAATTCAAAAGACATCACTAAAAATTCATAATGTCCATACCTTGTTCTGAAAGTTGTCTTTGGTATATCTTCTCGATTAATCTTTAGTTGATGATATCCTGATCTCAAATCAATCTTGGAGAAGTACTTGGCTCCTTTCAATTGGTCAAACAAATCATCAATTCTAGGTAACGGATACTTGTTCTTGATTGTAAGCTTGTTGAGCTCCCTATAGTCAATGCACAGTCTCATGCTTCCATCCTTCTTCTTGACAAATAATACCGGTGCACCCCACGGGGATACACTGGGTCTGATTACTCCTTTCTCTAGAAACTCTTGCAATTGGTTTGCTAGTTCCTTCATCTCAATGGGCGCCATCTGTACGGGGCCTTGGATACTGGTTCTGTTCCAGGTGCTAAGTCGATTGCAAATTCAATTTCTCTATCTGGAGGAAGTCCTGGTAACTCATCGGGAAACACGTCTGGAAATTCATTAACTACTGGAATATCTTCAAGTTTTGCTGGCTCCTGGCTTCTATCAATCACATATGCAACGAAATGCTCGCATCCTTGTCGTAGTAACTTCTTGGATTGAATCATCATTAAGAACTTCTTTGCTTGCTTCTGGCCCTTGAATGTTACTATCCTCTCGTCTGGCGTCTTCACCATTACCTTCTTATTTCGACAATCTATCTGGGCATCGTGCTTAGATAACCAATCCATTCCTAAGATAACGTCAAATTCCCCTAACTTAAATGGTATCAAATCTACACAAAACTTACTACCAGAAATCACAATCTCACAATTTCCACAAACTTGATTAACAGATACACGTTCTTGATTTGCCAATTCTACAGTCATTATTTCATTTAAATACTCAACTAGACAATTTAACTTACTAACAAAATCTTGTGAGACAAATGATCGAGTTGCTCCCGAATCTATTAACACTTTGGCATATAAAGAATTCACATTAAGCGTACCTGCCACAACATCAGTATCCTGGATAGCGTCCTTCATAGACATATCGAAAACTCTAGCCCTTGGAGTCTCATTTACTACTGGGGTAGATCCCATAATTCTCAACGCATTACTAACTAGGGCTGGTGTCTTGCAATCCCTGGCTATATCTCCTGGCTTTCAATATTTAAAGCATGTAAATCCAATAGCTGGAACCTTAACTGCTGGATTCCGGATAGGCTAATCCTTATTTGCTGGCTCTCTCGCTGGCTGATTTCGGCACTCCCTCGAATAGTGCCCTTTCTGATTACACTTGAAACAAACTATATTTAACTTGTTACAAACTCCTCCATGTTTCTTCCCACATACCTGACAATCTGGAAAAGTTAACCTTAACTGATTCGGCTGATTCATATTGATTGGACGGTTGCCCTGGCCTCCGTCGCCTGTATTTTGCCTCCTGAAATTAAAATTTCTCCCTGGCTGAAACTTGCCCTTCTTAAAATTTGGAAACTTCCCTGGTTGTGACTGACCTTCATTCACTTCAAATTTCCTTTTCTTACTTTCTTTTTCCTTCTGTGATATCTCACTCTCTGTCACTGCAATCATGGCCTTCTATACAACTCCTGCATAGGTATCCAATTCAAAAATGGCTACCTTCCCTCTAATCCATGGCTTCAGACCTTGCTGGAATCTTTTAGCCTTCTTCCTGTCAGTATCCACATATGACGGTACACCTTGACAACTCTTCAAACTTACTCTCATAATCTGCCACCGACATATTTCCTTGCTTTAACTCTAAAAACTTCAGCTCCATCTGGTCCTGAACAAACTGGGGAAAATATTTTTCTAAAAACAATTCCTTGAACCTCTCCCAAGTAATAACATCTGTACCTTCTAATGTCTTCACAGTCTCCCACCAATAGGTGGCCTCGTTCTTCAAATAATAACTCACAAACTCAACCTTCTGTTCTTCCTTCACTTTCACTAAAGCAAACGACTTCTCTATTTCCTTTAACCAAACATTTGCTTCAATCGGATCTAAGGAACCCTTGAATTCTGGGGGGTTTACTGCCTGAAAAGTTTTGAAAGTTACCTGGGGATTGGTCTGTCTCTGTTGTTGTTGTGCCAGGTGAACTGTTTGTTGGGCCAAGATTTGAAGAATCTGGGCTATTGCTGGGTCTATGGGTCCTGGGTTTACATTCTGGTTTGTGTCATCTTGGTTGTTATTGTTGTTGTTGTTGGTTTCTTCATTCTGGGTGTTGGTGCGGGTATTTCTTCTGGGAGGCATTTTTCTGTAAAGAATCAAACAACTTATTTAGCTTTTAAATCAAATCCTTTGCATAAAAGAAAAGTTTTGTAAAACAGAAATATCTCTTTTTTGAAAATAGTTGTAACAGTTGAACTAAGTAAATTGGATACTTCTTTACAGAATATAAACAGTTAAGGGAACAGGGTACATGGTATCACAGGGGTATAACTGGTGCAATAAATAAATAAGGTAAAGTAAAACAGGTGCAGTAAAGTAAATGACAATGCTAGAAATGAAAAGGTACTGATATATATAGATCAAAAGTTTTAGGTAGTACAAGCGTAAAGACGCTTCAGAAGTAAAAGCAAAAAGGGGTGCAACAAACCTACTCACTAGTCAACATATCTAGTCTATAAATACAACTCAAAAGTCTACTGATATATACTACACACTACTGTACAAACTACACCACCATACAACTCTGATCAACATCTCTATCTCTGGATCTCTGACTCATGGCAAGTCTGGACCTCCAATCTCCTCAAGCTCCTCTAGAACCCACTTAGCCCACTCTACTAGAAAATCAGGGGTGATGTCCTCATGAGTAGCCTCAGTAATCCTCACAGTAGCTGCTCTACGAAACACCTGGAGCCTCTCTTTGAGTCGCCTCTCACCACTCCCAACCTCTCTGGTACGCATGATATGTAACAACTCCTGAATCTGGCCCTGTAAGAATCACTGCTCCATAAGGCAAGCCTCGAACTGATGATATGGGACAGGATAGGAAGAGAACTGGAAAGGTACACCTGTAACTGAATGACCAGTAAAGCCTGAATCAGCAGGTGGGGGTCTTCTGATAGGTGGCCTCATACCTGGGGGTGGAATAGCCTGCAATGGTACGGGTTGCAACACAGGTGGAGATAAAATAGCCAACACTGGCGGAACAACAGGACGTGGATCTGAAGATGGCACTCCAACTAAGGGCTCTAAGTGAACAGCTGATACGGGGATGAAAGAGTCAGCCATCGCTGCTATCTGAAATCATACCAAAATATAAGAATCTCGAACTACGACGCGAATCATACTAATACCTATTATGCCATAGCACTCAACCTCTCGACGTTCTATTTTTCTATTCCTTACTTCTAATCCTAACCCTCTACCCATTCTCGTAAACCTAGGCTTGTGTCAATGACTTATAACCATTAGCTCTGATACCAAACCTGTGCCGCCCTCCAAACCCGGGTCAGAAGTTTGGGGTCCATACACACACACCTTATTTATAACCTGCTTATAACAATAATAAAGATAATAATAATATGTAGTGACTCTACTTACCAACTACCACGGACCACAACAACTTAAAGTTTATACACAAGCCACACACACACTTTATATTACAAACATCCAAATCCCAACTATTCAAACTCAGAACTGAGTATTAAACATTATTACAAACTTTTATAAACTTAAATTATCTCAAAAGATGCATGCTAGCTTAACTCGATCAACCTGGACCCCTAGCTCTTGCACTGGATTGGGGGTCCTCGCTACCAATTGGTTCTTTCTTAACTGGAAAAGAACATAAACAACATCGCACAAATGAGCTAACTAGCTCAGAAAGTCTCCATGACAAGACTGAGAATAATGATCATCAAGTGGAAAGGGTTATGATATCAAGTGAACAATGAATTATGATTTAGAATTGGATATTCTATTTTTATTTAAAAAAAACAAGGTTAGGCTGTTGATCAGTCACGCACTAACCCAGAGCAAAGCACACAGCACTGCTCTAACTACTGGATCCAAGGCACACATTGGCCTAACTTGACCATTAATATGTTTAAACCATGAATCTGGTCCACAATTTTATAAAAACAATCCAATTCTAACATGATAATAGAATAAACAATGTAAACTAATAAACAGAATCATAAATAGCAATGGATGTTTGATAATAAAATGGTTTCAATCTTCACAAAGGATTAATGTGGCAATTTCAAAGCTTGGCTGTTAAGTAATGAAACAATTGGATAACAAAGGAATCAACGTTTCAAGGTTTCAAGGATTTGGTCTCTCAAAGCATAAGGTACAATGGTTTGAATATGTAAGTAATCCGGTTCAGTGTTTGGTATTTAGTTTGTGTGTATTTGTGGAGTAGTACCGTATATTTATGGTTCATATTTGGGTATACAACAATCAATGGTTTAGAAAGAATAAGGTTTACGGCTCAAGATCAATAACTGGAATCAGTGTTTAGGGTTCAGTGCTTCAAAGCACTTGCAATATAAAACAGGACTATGAATCAACTATAATGTATCTCGAGAAAGTTTAGAACACTTGCCTGGTACTAGCTTGCTATACTGCACTAACTTCCATTTACAACCGTCTATTCCTCGACTATCTGTTTCCCTTTCCTATGCCTTGCCTCTTCTGCTCACATATCATAAGCATCTATCAATATTTAACTCATACAATTCTATTTGATACACACTTCTATCTACCCTTCGTTTACCCAAATCCGATTAACGGATTGAAAGTTACGCAATAAACAAGTAAACACCGAACATATAGACCGTAATCAATCAACAACTCACATATAACACGTAACACGTCAAACAATCAATGATATATTATTTATAAAGAAGTCTCGGGTTGTAAACAGGCTTTCGGATATTTAAAATGATTTTTAAAATATTTTTCGGAATTAAAACGGGTCGTTGGATAAATTTTAAAGCAATAAACAGGGTTCGGTTGGCAAAATCTGGCTCCAAAACAATTTTATAATAATTATCGAGCCTTGAAAACAATTTAAAATAATATTTTAAAGCTCGAAATTATTTTTCGAAAGTTTTAAATAATTAAATCTAATTAAATAATTAATTAAAATCAATTAATAATTAATTCAATCAATTAATCAATTAATTTTTGAATTAATTATCCAATTAATCAATTAATTATTAACTAAAATTAATTAACTAATTAATTCAGATTTATTTTAGAATTAAAAAAAATTTGGAATTAAAATAATAATTTTTGGAATTTTCAGAAATTAAAAAATGAATTTTTATAATTAAAATAAATAGAAAATATGATTTTAAACATTTTTAAAACAGGAATCCTATATGTGCAAACTTTGGAAACTTCAGGGACCAAACTGCATCGTCCCAAAAAGTTTAGGTATCAAACTGTAATTTTTATAGGGGGTCGCCGGAAAATTCCATATCTCGCCGGAGAAGACGATTCAGGGATGCTCAGGCCACCACCACCTCCAGATATGATCTACACCACACCAGGAATCTAACCATGCCATCAAATCATACAACCCATCCTGAGTTGGCCGGAATTTGGCCGAGAAGTTCGCCGGTTTCCAGCGAACTCGACGTGAACTTAAAATCACAACTCCCTTCGATTCACGAATCCTCTGTTAACGAGCTATATACCAATTGATTGCAAATTTCATAAGGAACACAACCTACTATATATCAACAGCTAATAACCCCTAGATTAAAAAGCCCTAAATTTCAATTAAGAACATTCATACGGGTTATAAACCTTAATTTCAAAATTCGAAAATCAAACTCAATTTTTAACATGTTATTGCACTCCAAATTAGTCATATAATATACCAAAATCATCAGGAAAACAAGCTCTACAACATGCAATCATCAAATCATTCAAACAATCATCCGAACAAAAATTCATATTTTTAATTAAAATAATTTGAAAATAATAAAAATTATAGAAAAATAACCTTGATTTCTGCAGGTGTATGGATCACAGATTCTGAAAGTACTCCTCAAGACCTTCGATTTGGTTACTCGAGCTTTCCAAACAGAGATCACTAACACCTCGATTTGTTGGTTTGATTTTCAGAAAGGTTTATGAATATATGAATTTTTTCTATAAAAACTATATACTTACTGTTTGCAAATGATTTTTGGTATGAAATAAAATACGGTAAAGACTATTTATAACTACGGAAAATTAGTATCCCGTTGGATCATTCCGGATATAAAATGGTATGTTTATTTATAAAAATTGATCCAAACGGTACGGGTTTTCGGGATAATTATCCAAATCAGTACAATTTGTACTGCGGTCTTGGTCTCAGAGCCTGGTTACACGTATTACGAGGTGATAATTATGATAGTTTAATAAAAAGATCCCGTTTATCAAAAATACGAGTTTTATTTATTTACCGAAATGAATAATGTATCGAAAATATTGCGCCGGGACCCGCACAGGACAAACCATACTCCAGATCTAAAAAGTCGAAACAAGGAAAATGCTCGGAATATTGCAATTAGGTTAAGAAGGAGTTCTCGGAATAGTTTTGGGTCATAAAACGTAAAAACGGATTACGTCGTTTGGTTCCCGATTGTATAAAATAGTTTTTAAATACTCGGAAAAAGATTTATAAAATCTATATATTTCCTATAAAATCATAAATCAACATAAAAATAAATAGGAAGATATGACAATTATTTATATTTTATTTTGGACGTATAAAAATTAAAATACTCAATTAATATTATTTTTAAACATCCAAACATATTTAACACTTAACAAATAATTCACAGAATAAATACTAAACATACATAATAATTATTTATTAGCAAAATAATTACACGGTATATCCGAGATATTACATTGAGGATAATTGAAGAAAATGGAGGAATCTTCCAGACGACTGAAGAAGAATAATATTTCTATCGACGGAGTCGAGGTGTTGCATGATCAATGATTATGCTACGCGGCATAAAAGAAATTAGAAATTATGATTGTAAATTCCGTAAGAATATGATTATGGTTGAATTATTAAAGTATCAAACATGGAAGCATGACGCTAAAAATATAAGACTTACATGGCAGGGATGAAACAAGAAGTTATGATGGGAAATCCAACGAGAAGATAATTATGCTCAGATTGTTAAAATGTTAAAGGTATTTCTAGAAGATATTCCGAATCTATCATCCGGCGTTGATTTGGAATCTGTTACTCGAGCGAGTCCTGAAAGTATGCTTAAGCGAAACGTAGATGGCGACCAACGGTGTCATTCTTTTCCACGACTGCGTATACTCTTCTTAATTCTTGAATACGCGCGAGCTTCTTTTGGTGATAAATATATGAGACAAGAAGGAAAGAAAATTTATTATATCCCTTTCAAATTATTTCTTTTCTCATAATATTTCTTTCTGATCGAAACAAGCAGTGTTATGATGTGACATTTTTTCGAAATGACTAAGAGTCGGGTGAGACGCCACCTAATCATGTGCTGTATGCCATATAGTATGAAAGACTGGCCATCTTGAGTACAAATATGGTTGTCTCATTTATATTCAAATCATTAATTTATTCTTTCTTTTTCAAATCATGGTTATGAACCTATGGATTCTTCCAATTATTTTTTTGTAGTGTTGTTCTTTACAATGCTTTCAATCAAAATCATATACACAAATTCTCTTCTTGTGTAAGGTCTATTCTTTGAGTATTTTAAAAGAAGTGAAATGACCCCGTGTAGAAGATGAAGTTACATGTTGGGTATGAATAATTACAAGCCAATGAATGGTGGACATTTTCATGCAAAGAAGAATCACTATACTAATAACGTGGTTGTTACAAAAGACATCAAATCAGAAGCAAAAATCTGTATATATAATACGTTTCAAGTCTAAGATTTTGGGCATGAATTGGAGTAGTTAGCAAACCGTATGAGGTAAATTAACCATAGAAATAAGAAAGTAAAGTTGTGTATATTAGACGAGGCAAACGATTGACGGGACAATAGAAGTAGATGAAGGAATTCTTAATATTGACCCAGACAAGTGATTAATACCTAAGAAGATGAAGCACACCTCAATCTTGTGAGAAATACTTTTCATAAAGGTTGAGAGTCAATGAAATTTAATTATAATTGAATTTTGAATGTGCTCTTCAAGAAATTGTTAGGCTTCTCAATTTGAGTGAATGAGTTATGGTGAATTTGACAGCGATGAAGGTTCCGTATAGGAAAATATAAATAGAGATAAAGAACTGGTGATCCAATTGCGTCAAATCTTTTAAGAAGTAACACTTTAAAATTAAATGAGTTTTTATAGAATATGATAGTGTGGATGGAGACCATGTGTTAGCATAACCTTTTCAAAAATGAGTATAGCTCGTTAAGGAACGATATAGAGAATCACTTAAAAACCACATATGAAGCAAGTGTTATTTAAATTATTAAGGATAGGTTAACTAAACCCAACCATCCTTTTATTAACGAATACTTTACCTAAGGGATAAATTGATATTGCTACAAGGAGATTGTGGTGCGCTATTAGATTCTAGTATGGATTGGAATTGATCGATACTATTAATCTTTTTGGACAGAAGTAAAGTGAAGAGTTTGATGAAACATTTGTAAATTGAAATAGGGAATGCATCCCAGGAATACGATTAAGTACCGAGGGCTAAAAGAAATATCTAGTGATCTGACATGAAGAGAAAATGGGGGAAGTGTCAGTTGAATCATTATTGATAGGTTATCCCAAACCTAGTCATTCTCTTTTATTAATGAACAGCTTGTCCAATAAGTGGGTTAGTTGTTACTTGAAGAAATGGCGGTACGTCATCAGATCCAGGAATTGATTATAAATTATCAATATTATTTGATTTGAGATTTAAAGGAGTATTCAGTATACGATGAAGTATGTCAAACCAGAATAGTATACATACCACTCCTAGATGAACGATCATTAAATAAAGCAGAACTAAAGGATATGAATTTAGCTCAACATCACTAACTCAAGGGATTCAAGCTATTCCAAAAATATGATACAAGACATATATGTCAAATAAGACTTTCTGATAATATGACTTTAGGAAAAGAATAAATGTTATATGTGACTAGATGCCAAGGAAGAGCATTGCAGCCAGTTTCATACGAGAACTCCTTAGAACCAAAATAAATGATAAAATGGATTAGAATATGTGGGTGATGCCTTCGGGTTAGTATATTTTCTTCTAAGTAATAAGGGATTTTCGCTCGGCAAATATACTCGATTTTGATTCAAGGAAATTAAGGTATGATGATAAGTTTATGCGTTAATCAGTCGAGATTTTCTCATTAATTCTTAATCCTGGTTAATTTCGAGAGCGCTAGAAATCAAATACGCCATGGTTTCAGTATATTATTCGCAGATGGACAAGAAGGTTAAGGGAGCGGTTAAAGAGCCTCGAATGCGATTGGAAGCGATTACAAACTAGGATAATTGAACAAAGAAGTATATGAATGAGGTTCAATAACCAGTAACTATTGCAAACGTTCATCAACACGAATTACTAGAATTAGAAAGAAAAGATAATTAATATGCGTTATGCTGGTCCTTTTGAGACAATAAATAAGGCAGGATAAGTGGAAGTGAGTTGGCTTCACCGCAACCCCTATAGAAGGTTCATAGAATGTTTATACGTTAATATTCAGGAAGAGTAATCTTGCTCCAATATATATATACAATGGAGGCTTGAGTTGAGTTATATGAGCAACTAATAAAATATGATGTCAGCAAGAGGCTGTTGAGTAATGATTGATGTTGCGAGTAAAAGTTCATGAAAAAAGTTGTAAGATTGAGGGATCAACCTGAGAAAATGGAGGTGAATACTTAAATGCATCATTATTTGATCCTTAATGTGATCTTGAGAACAGAATTCTTTTATGGGGGGATGTAATATCTGGGACATAGCGTGTAATTATTTTTATCAATAAATAATTATTATGTGATTATTATATCATTTTTGGTGAATTATCTGATGATTAGTGTTGATATGTGGATGTTTATATGTGGTAAAGTATATGTATGTTAATTTTATTATGACCAGGATAAATACAGATAATTATGGTATTTTTCTGGTAATTTTTGGAGTGTTATATGATTTTATAATGATTTATGAATTTATTAATTATTAGCTAGAATAATTACAAAACTATTTTATTAAACCGGGAATCGTCCAACTTCAATCATTTTTGCGTTTTTACAACCCGAAACTTTTCCGAAAACTCCTTCCTAACCGAATCTGGTAATTCCGGACATTTTCCGTGTTTTAACCTTTTCGATCCGGATTATGGCTTGACCCGTGCGCGGCCCGGTGTAAAATTTTCGATACGATAATCATTTCGACAAAGTAACAAAACTCGTATTCTCGAAAGACGGGAAAATTTAATCTCAAAGGTCTTTGAAGCAATTTTTCTGGGGTATTCATTGGAAAGGACTTCCTACAAGGTCTATGTGATTGATCAAAAGAAAATAGTGTTGAGCAAAGCTGTGACTTTTTATGATGACAAGTGTCTAGGTTTGGAATATCTTGATGAAAATGAAGTTGAAGCCCTTACAGGAAAATCATGGGAATGGAAGCTCATCTCATAAATATGAATTTGATAGCACAAACTCAGGAGGAGAAAGAGAAGAAGGATCTACTAGTCATACCAATAATGAAGAAAATTATGAAGGCACAAGTCAACAAACTCACACAAGAAAGTGGGATAGAAGTCACACTAGGGAAGCAATTATTGGTGATCCAACTGCTGGTGTGAGAACTAGAAGTACAACTGCTAGTGAGTGCCTAAATGTATGCTTTCTATCTCAAATAGAGCCCAAGAAAATTGAAGAAGCTCTTATGGATCCTGATTGGATAACTGCCATGCAAGAAGAGCTTAATCAGTTTGAAAGAAACAAAGTTTGGGAGTTAGTTCCTGCACCTAAGAACAGGAGTGTAATTGGAACAAAATCGGTGTTCAGGAACAAGATGGATGAAAATGGTATAGTCACCAGAAACAAGGCAAGGTTAATTGCAAAAGGCTACTCACAGGAAGAAGGAATTGATTATGATGAAAATTTTACTCTAGTTGCAAGACTTGAAGCAATAAGGATTTTTCTAGCATTTGCTACACATTCAAATTTCAAAGTGTATCAAATAGATGTCAAGAGTGCCTTCCTAAATGGTGAGCTAGAAGAAGAAGTTTATGTGCAACAGCCACCTGGCTTTGAAGATCCAGAATTTCCAGATTTTGTGTACAAGTTACTCAAGGAACTATATGGACTAAAGCAGGAACCTAGAGCTTGGTATGATATATTGTCAGAATTCTTACTTAAACATGGTTTTTCTAGAGGCACTATAGATAAAACTATCTTCTACAAGAAGCATGGTGATGATATGATCCTAGTTCAGATTTATGTGGATGATATCATCTTTGGTTCTACAAATGAAAAGTTTTGCCAAAGATTCTCCAAGCTTATGTAGAGTGAATACGAAATGAGTATGATAGGGGAATTAAGTTATTTTCTTGGACTTCAAGTAAGTCAAAGAAGAGATGGAATTTTCATCATCCAAACTAAGTATGTCAAAGATTTAGTTCACCTACATCTACACCTATGTCTACAGCAATAAAGTTGGATGAAGATAAAAAGGGCAAAAGTGTAGATATTTCAAGCTATAGAGGGATCATTGGATCATTGCTTTATTTAACTACAAGTAGACCAGACATCATGTTTGCTACATGTCTGTGTGCAAGATTTCAAGCCAATACAAAAGAATCACATTTAATGGCCGTGAAGAGGATTTTTAGATATTTGAAGGGGACTCCAAACTTGGGATTATAGTATTCTAAGGGAACTGGTTTTGAAGCTGTTGGCTACACAGATGCAGATTTTACTGGATGCAAGGTTGACAGAAAGAGTACTAGTGGAAGATGTCAATTTCTTGGACAAAGACTTGTATCCTGGTATAGCAAGAAATAAAAATTTGTGTCAACTTCCACAATTGAAGCTGAATACATAGTTGCTGGAAGTTGTTGTGCTCAAGTGCTTTGGATTAGAAATCATCTAATGGACTATGGCCTAGTGTCACACAAAATTCCAATCATGTATGACAATACTACACTACTAGAAATAGTGCCTACGATATCACCCATTTAACATCGGTTAGAAATGTCACCGATGTTAAAAGTAGTTTTAACATCGGTCACTTCAAAACCGATGTTAAAGTTATTGTAAGATATCGATATCTTAACCAACCGATGTTTATAATCATTTTAAAAAAAAATAAAAAAGGCCGTCTTCTTTCTTTCCCCCGTTAATACACCAGAAAATCCCCCCTAGACAAAATTTTTATTCTCAATTTTCCCCCCCTTGACCAAAAATGTTTTCCCCCTCATTCTCAGTTCTCTCTCTTATTCTCTCTTCTCTCTCACTCTCTCTTCTCTGGTCTCTCTCTCTGATTATCTCCATCTCTTGTTGCTCTGTCATTATCGCCATCTCTTGTCTTTCTCTCACCATATCCTTCTCTCTTGTCACTCTCAACCCTAATTAATTTCTAATATCTCTCACAAATTAGTATTCATCTCACAAATTCATAGCACAAACCCTAATTAAGCATGAACCCAACTTAAAATTAGTTTGATTCATGCTAAGTAACCTTCAAAGTAGGTGGTTCTGTTTGATTGGTGTAAAGTAAGTCTATAAATTTCAATTTATTTTCAAATTTTACTTTTTGTTCGCAGTATTGAGTTTGAAAATCGGCTTTGAATTTGTAACATATTCCTATTTTCTTGAGATATCTTTACATTTTGTCTTTGTTGAAATTTCTTGATTTTAACTTTTAACTTCTTTAACTTTTATTTGTGTATGTATGTATGTTCAGGGAGATACAAGGACACAAAATGGTTAGATATGAATTCAAGCCATAGTCATTTATACGAGGACTTTAATTGGTTTGTGTGTATTTTTCAGACTTTAATTCGCTCTCTGTTTTGTATCTTACTTGGTCTTATTATTATCTGTAAATATCAAATTTTAACTTTGGTATTTATCTCTCTGTCCATAGACAAACAACAAGAACAATTGTCTTTTGATAAGTGCTCACAGCAGCAGAGATGCACTGAATGGTTTGTTTCTTTATCATAATATTTCATTGTATACTAACTTCACTATTGAAATTTTTGATTTTTTTGCTTACTCAGTTTTGGCACATTTTATGTGTTAAGGGAGATTTCTTTTTATTATCTTAAATGTTAGTACAAGTTTATGAACTTAATGATGATAAGAACTCTTAATTCAAACTAGTAAACAAGCCTACTCAATTGATATTATAAAACTCAGTACAAGTACTCATATAGGTAGGTAGCAATGGCTTCGGCATTTCCTGAATTAACAATCGTATCGAAGTGTTTATGTTGAAGAATTTTTTGCTCATCTATAGCGTTCATACAAATTCAATATTTCAGTTGATTGTCCAGTTTTGGTTTAATTATCATGTTCAGCAGGATGTTTCATTATGTTACTAGTGACATAACAATTGAAGTAAATGGTGGAGCATTTCCTCTACACAAGGTAACTTGTTTGATCGAGAAGTATAAATGATCTATCGACTATTAGAATTAATTAAGATTGGTTTTTTAGGGATTAATTTTGACATTAGTATTAGATATAGAGTACCTGCAGATTACTAACCAAAAGTCTGTGTTTGTTTAACATTAACCACATTTTTATTTTCATACAAAAATAACTTTTACAAATTGTTAATGTAGTTTCCTCTTGTATCGCGTTGCGGGAGGATGCGGAAGTTGGTAGCAGAAAACAGGGGCTTAGATATCTGTAGGATAATTTTGCTCCTTAAGATTTAGTTTCTGAAGGGTTCAATGTTATTTTTATATCTCCATTTCAACAAAAAAAATTGGACTTTGATATGTGATTTGTTCATTTTTTGCACTTTGCTCAGAGCTGTCCCATGACATTGATTCCCTTTATATTTCTGGAGATATCAATTGTAGCACATTCATCAAGTGAACATGTACAGTACACACACACACTCATATCAATTTGCATAAGGATTACGAGGAATTGGCTTCGTCAGTAATGATAACTATATCACTTGTTCCTTATCATAAACAGGAAAACTTTACTGTGTGCAGCCAGCAAAGATGCTGAAGAGTTATTTAAAAAGACAGTTGAAGTGGATTACCTTATAAATCTGCTACGGGATGTGGATAAAAAAGAAGTAAGTTTGTGGAGACTTGCAGTTTGTGTTGTAGCTATACCACTAATAGTAATCTAAATTAAGTTGTCCAATGACTCTGCGAAGTTTATTTTTTTATGATAGTCTATGGGCAGGTTTAGCCAACATAGCTTTTGGCAAATCACCATATAACTTGTTTTTGACATTACAGCTTCAAAGGTTATTTCTTAATAGAAAATTCTTGTATATATATAGTTTGGAAAACACATGCATAGTGATATATATCTTGCAAGCTCGATTAGTCATTTACAGGCTGAAATTTTGACAGCATTGGTTAATAAGATGATTCATGGACCATGGTTATATGTTCTTTATGCTAGTTGTCTATAGATATTTCTGTGTTCTAATTCTTTGTAAAGATATTTTAATGTTATCTGATTCTTATCCCTTTATAATATCAATACTGTCAGTTCCTTGTGATGTTTATACATGCATGTGGTAATCCTATTGAGCTTGTGATATACTCAAAATCCTTAAAATTTAGAATTCCTTCAGTATCAAAATCCATTCTATAATTATCTTGGTATATAAATTGTCATCAGTGGGATATTTATTTCATTTTGAGTAAATATTGTTCTATTACTTCAAGTTGTATAGTTTTCTGTGGACTTTAACAAGTAACTGGTCACAATAGCTGCTCCGTATTGCAATTTTTTTGCCACCAGCTTAAGAAGCTTGTTGTGGAAAATATCCTTGATTTTAACGAGGGCTTTTGGATAAGACTTGCAGCTAGAAGTGATACATGCAAATCTGAGGATGATAAGGCATTGCTTCTGACCAACTATTTTGTTCATTTATATAACTTTGAGTGTTACTTGTGCCTTTACTAAAGTAACTTTCTTGGTCGTCTTGGTTATTAAGGATTGTAAATTGCTGATTAGATAGTCTCAAAATTCTCTTGAACCTGTTCTTTTATATCAATCGATATTATTCTATTCCATTCCAATTCATAAATATTTGTATCTAGTTTTGATTATACATGTATGAAGAGATTAGCAATGTTTGACTTTTAACAAGAAGTACTAGAATATCAGCAAGTAAGTATGTCTACATAATAATATATTTATAAATATAATTGTACTTATAAAAGAACCTGATAGCACTCACAATCTCTTTTCAGACACATCGATTTATTGCAGTTTCACCCTCTTTTATGCCTTGTAGAAGAAGGCATTGACTTATTAATGTGTTGCACCCTGTTGCTCCAAAAAAGTGGTTAGCGAGTTTCTATAAAAACCCTAGTTATTCAATTTTGTAAATGCAGACATGTACATAAGTATAGCCTCTATTTTGGCAAAAAGTGAACTGATTTGTGCAGTTGAATATTTCCAGCAACATTGCTAATTGCTATGTTCTGAGGATGAGTTTCTTAACTTGTTTTGTTAAAGATAACTGATCAATTACTTTTGGCAATGTTATAGGATTATTTCAAGACCTATTCTCCAGGTATAGCTATGTATGCAGGTGTATGATATATTATAGGTTGTTTTATATTTAAGATTCATAATTTAGCCAGAAAAACTGTTAAACCACTATATATCTCTTAAAAGGAAAGCGCGCAACCATGATAATATACTTTAAAAGTTTACCTAGAGGATGCTTAATTTAGAAGGTGATAATGCCGGCTGGTAAGAAAATTATGAAGGGCTCACATACACTAATTTGCTGGGGATTTTGGAAGAGGGACAAGAAATAGCTGTCTAGAGGCTCTCATAAATTAAAGGAACTGGGGTTGGTGTCAAGCTGCCACCAGGGAACAAAGGAATCCCGCTTGAGGAATTGTTCATCTAATGTCTGGTTCCTGTAAACAAGATATTTTCATTAGTCGTGACAAATTAAGTTGAAAGTAATTGTCCTTTTTTTCTTCTGGACAGGTAGGGAAAGGGCGGGTATTGATTTAAGGGGAGAGGGTTGCACTGTTTGGATATAGAGCAGCTGTTCAAAGCTGTTTGGTTGCAGCTGCTCTAACATTGAGTGTTTTTAAATCCTAGCAGAACAAGTTCTACTTCTTCAATATATGATGGTACTTTAGTGAGCTAGATAGGTTAGGAATGTGATTGTAACTAGATAGTTTTTGATGTTGATGTAAATGAAATATGTTGGTTGAATGTTGGTATATTTTGTTATGGTTTAAGATTGTTTTTTATTGATATATCTTTTATTTTAATTAAAGAGCATGATGTATCTTGGATAGATATAACATCATTTAAATATTAACCAGCTGATGTCAAAAATGAACAAATCACAACAATTTTGACAGGAACAATGATGTAAATAGGGACTTTTACATCACTAACCTAAGTGAAACCGATGTGATATGCCATATTTAACATCGCTAACCTAAGTGAAACCGATGTCATATGCGATATTTAACATCGGTTCTATGTAGCAACCGATGTACTATACAAAGTAAAACATCATTTCTGTTAAGAATCTGATGTCTATCGGATTAAACTTCTTCCTTGTTATATGTTTATAGTGCTTCTTAACCTCCTAATTACCATTTTTCACAAACTAGTTTTAACATGTTATTAAAAATAAGGCCTAATTATACATCATTTTGCTAAGAAAACCGATGTCTGTGTACATCTTTAACATCGGCTAAAAACCGATGTCAAAGACCCCTACCTTTCTCTACACATGCGAAGACATCGGTTTGAAAAAAAAGACATCGGTTTATACCGATGTCTAAGGGTATTTTTCTAGTAGTGCTAGTGTTATATCTATTGTGGTTAATCCAGTCAATCAATCTAGGACAAAGCACATTGATGTAAGGTACCATTTTATCAGAGAACATGTTGCAAATGGTACAATTGAGCTCATTTTTGTTCTAACATAAAAACAATTAGCTAACATTTTTACTAAACCTTTGGATGAAGCAACCTTCACTAGACTTGTAGGTGAAATTTGGATGTTAAATTCTTCATCCTAAGGCAAGAACTCAGCTAATGTGTTGCAGCAGACTAATTTCCAGCAAATCAAAGTTAATTTGATTTTATTATAAATTTACTGAAATATGAATTATAAATATTTTAGAAATCTCTGCATATTTATTTTTCAAAAAATTCAAACCTCGGCTTGGAATTTTTCAAATTCTAAGTAAACTGTTTAACTGTTGATTTACATCTTCAATATGTAAAATTAACACAGGACATAATCAAAGTGATCAAAAGTATATAGAGAACTGATTTCTTGATAAGTCTAACAGACTTATCGACAAGTCATTTTGAGACTCCTCGAGTGAGTTCTCGATAAGTCAATTCTACTGACTTCTCGAGTGACTTCTCTATAAGCTTTATTATGACTTATCGATAAGTCATTTTAGAGTTCTCTACAAGTGACAACTTACAGAGTTCTCTGCAAGTATAATTTCTAGACTTATAGATAACTTAGAACTAAAATAATTTAATCCAATAAATTATTTTGGTAAAATACTTTTGGTAAAATTATTCTGATTTTACTTTGATTTATTCAAGTAAAAATTGGAATCAAATTCAGTCCATTTTGGACAAACTGGGTATTTATTTGACATCTCGATAAGCTTATTTTTAGTTCTCTACAAGAATAAATAAAATGACTTATCAATATGTTTTTCACATCTCAAAATGACTTCTCGATAAGTATAGTCTAAACGTTTATTTTTTATTTCTCGACAAGTCATTTGCTTTTACAATAAATACCCAGACATCTCAATATATATACATACTTACACCTTTGAGAACTCTAAGTGACATAGCTTTTTAATTCCAAAACCGATTTCTCTCTCGTTTTAACTCCTGTCTCACTAATTTTTCTTACCCACTAAACTTCATGCTCATAACAATGGCAACAAATAATATTGCACCTTTCATCCCAAAGGACACTAACTTCCTTGCATTCTTAGATGCAAACCAAGCTCCTGAAACTTTCAAAAGTTTTGTCAAGCTTTTTTCTGAGACTTATTTTGTAGGGGCTCTTACTGCTAATCATGTGCTTTATTTGGATATGTTAGGGGATTTTTGGGACACAGCAGTAACAAGGACAATTGTGCATGAGAACTAGACTGTATCAATTGTGATAAACTTCTGTTAGATATATTTGATAATGTCATGGCTAATATGTTTTATGTTTAGCTTTCAGATCTTACGTGAACAGGATAAATCAGTACTTAACTGTTGATCAGTACTTATACTAGAAGTCAGGACTTAAGGATATCAGTACTTATATTATCAGGAGATAATCATCGGAAGATAGATATCAGAACTTAAGTGCTGAAGGACAATCAGATAAGGACAGTAGCTGATTAAAGGAAAGAAGATCGAGATAAACATAAGAAGAGATATGCATGAAGAAGGAATTCCGTGAAGAATGGAATACTTGGAAGAAAAGATATCTGATTGATATATTTTAGGAAGCAGAATTATATTCCATATCAATTAGCGATTATCTTGTAACTGTGTAGTATATAAACACAGACATAGGGTTTACACTATAAAAGTTATCATTATTAGAAAAGATTATTCATTGTAACCCTAGCAGCTCTCGTGATATTTGTTCATCACTGAGAGGTAACAGTTCCATACTATAACAGAGTTTATTGTTTCAATAAAGTTTGTTTTCTGTTACTTAAGTTCTTAAAGTTCGATTTGAGTGTACTATACACTGTATTCACCCCCTCTACAGTGTGTGTGTGTGACCTAACAATTGGTACCAGAGCCTATCTGTTAACTTACATACAGTTAAAGATCCAAACACAATCATGTCGGACACAGAAACTCCAACTAAGCCTACCACAACTGAGGAATCACCAAAGACACAAATTCAGAGTCGGTATGAGACCATCAGAGTCCCCATACTGAGACCATCTGAATATCCCATATGGAAGGTAAGGATGACCATGTTCCTGGAAGCAACAGATCCAAAATACCTGGATAGAATCAAGGAAGGTCCTCACAAACCAACCAAACTCGCTGTTGCAGTTGCAGGTGAAGCAGCAATGACCGTACCAAAGGAGAAGAGTGATTATACTGCTGAGGACATAGCATCAATTGCTAAGGATGCTAAGGTACGACACTTACTGCATAGTGCCATTGATAATGTAATGTCAAATAGGGTAATCAACTGCAAGACTGCTAAGGAGATATGGGATGCTCTGGAAACAAGATGTCAGGGAACTGACACAATTAAGAAGAACAGGAAGACAATACTCACTCAAGAGTATGAACACTTTGACTCAAAGACTAATGAGTCATTGAATGATTTATATGATAGATTTGTCAAACTTTTGAATGATTTGTCATTGGTTGATAAAGAGTATGATCTTGAAGATTCAAACCTGAAGTTCCTGTTAGCTCTTCCTGAATGCTGGGATTTGAAGGCAACGACAATAAGAGACAACTACAATCTTGATGAAACAACTCTTGACGAAATCTATGGAATGCTCAAGACTCATGAGCTGGAGATGGAACAAAGAAGCAAGAGGAAAGGAGGAAAGTCAAGGACAGTTGCTCTTAAGGCTGAAGAAGAATTCCCCAAAGCAGCTTCCTCAAAGAAAGACAAGGGTAAAGCTCCTTTTATAAAGTCTTATACTGAGTCATCAAGTTCTGAGAGTGATGATGACTCAGATTCTGAAAGCTTGCCTGAGACTGATGCTGATGAGGAGATGATGAAGCTGTGTGCTCTTATGGTGAAAGGAATCACAAAGATTGCATACAGGAAGTTCAGGAAGGGAAAGAAGTTTTCCAGGAAAAACATAAGTTCTGATAAGAAGAATTTCAGAAGATCTGAAGGCAGAGGAGGAACGTCTGACAGAGGAGATTACACCAATGTTAAATGCTATAACTGTGGTGAGAAAGGCCACATATCTCCTGACTGCAAGAAGGTAAAGGGTGACAGAGGCAAAGCTCTTGTCACAAAGCAGAAAAGCTGGACAGACACCTCAGACTCTGAAAGTGAGGAGAACTATGCATTGATGGCAAATGCTGATAAAGAAAGTGCTGAGAGCAGTTCTGAAACTGCTGAAATAAAGGTACCTCAGACTACTTATGCTTTTCATACTGATGATATTAATGAGTTGAGAAGATATCTTAAAACCATGTTTGTTAGCTATAGAGACCAAACTTTAACATGTGAAAGATTAACTTCTGAAAATCTTGCATTTAAGAAAAGGAATGATTTCTTAGAAAAAGAGTTAGTCATGTTCCATCAAACTCAGAAGGATAGAGATGATGCTTTTTATGTTAGGGATGAAGTGCTAAAAATGAATGAATCTCTAAAAACTGAGTTAGAAAAGGAAAGAGAGATAATCAGGACTTGGACTAACTCTGGCAGAACAACTCAAAATTTGCTAAGTAGTGAAAATTGGAAAGAGGGCTTAGGTTATGGAGAGAATAAGAATGATAAAGGAACTGAAGAAATTAAGCCTGTTGTTAAGCAAAAGCCAAAGTTAAAACCTGTTAAGTTTGTAACTGTAAAGTCTGATAATGAGAAATCAGAAGTTAAAGAGGAATTAACTTCTGACAAACTAAAACAGGAAAAGATAGCTGAAGTAAACATAGGCTTAATGACAAAGAAGCAGCTTAAGCATAAGCTGAAAGATGTCAAGAATGCAAACAAGGTAAAATCACCTAGGAAAAATAAGAATGGAAAGAAAGGTGTGAATAAAAGCAATGATTATAAACCTGTTCCTGATGCTCCTAGGAAAATGTGTCATAACTGTGGAAGTTCTAACCATCTGGCTTCTTTTTGCAGGAAAAATAAGAATATTAACTCCTTACCTTCAAAATCAGGAGTTAAGAGTCAGTCTATTAGATACAAACCACAAAATCCTTGTTTTCATTGTGGTAGTTTATGGCATTCCATTTATACTTGTAAGGAATATCATAGTTTGTACTATGATTATTATCAAATAAAACCTTCTTTGAAGAAAGTTTCCATTGTTCCTTCTAGTGTAAATTCTGATTCAAAGTCTGATAGTGTAAATTCTGATAAGAAAAATGTTAACATAAACTCTGATGCTAAATCCACTGCAAATGTTAACAAACTTAATAAGGCCAAAGGATCCAAGCAAGTCTGGGTCCTTAAAACTAATAATTAGTGGTCTTTGTGATTGCAGGGCAACAGGAAAAATATTCTAGTTCTGGACAGTGGATGTTCAGGACATATGAATGGAAATAAGGCCCTGCTATCAGACTTTGTGGAGAAAGCTGGCCCAAGTGTTTCTTATGGAGATGGCAACATTGGAAAAACATTGGGATATGGCAATATCAATCTTGGAAATGTCATAATTAAACAAGTAGCTCTGGTCTCAGGACTTAAACACAACCTACTGAGTATAAGTCAAATCTGTGACAGAGGTTATCATGTTGATTTCTTTGAAGAACACTGTGAAGTTGTGAATAAATCTAAAGGCAAAGTTGTTCTGAAAGGATACAGACGTGGTAACATTTATGAAGCTAAGCTTTCAACAAGTACTGATGGCTCTGCAATCTGTCTGTTAAGTAGAGCATCAATTGAAGAAAGCTGGAATTGGCATAAGAAACTCTCTTATTTAAATTTCAACAATATAAATGAACTGGTCAAGAAAGATCTTGTGAGAGGATTGCCAAACACAGTATTTGCTCCTGATGGTCTTTGTGATTCATGTCAGAAAGCCAAACAAAGAAAATCTTCATTCAAGAGCAAGACTGATTCATCAATTCTTGAGCCTTATCATCTTATATATGTTGATCTATTTGGTCCAGTAAATGTCATGTCTATTGCAAAGAAGAAGTATGGGTTCGTCATAGTAGATGAGTTCACCAGATACACATGGGTGTATTTCTTGCACACAAAAAGTGAAACTGCATCTATCTTGATTGATCATGTCAAACAGCTGGATAAAATGTTCAAAGATTCTGTGAAAATTTTAAGGAGTGATAATGGCACTGAGTTCAAGAATTTGATAATGGAAGAGTTCTGCAAAAGCCATGGAATAAAGCAGGAATTTTCTGCTCCTGGAACTCCACAGCAAAATGGAGTTGTTGAAAGGAAGAATAGAACTCTCATTGAAGCTGCACGTACAATGCTTGAAGAAGCAAAGCTTCCAACCTATTTCTGGGCTGAAGCTGTGCAGACTGCTTGTTTTACTCAAAATGCAACACTCATTAACAAGCATGGAAAAACACCATATGAGATGGTGAAGAAAAAGAAGCCAAATCTGAAATATTTTCATGTATTTGGATGCAAGTGTTTTGTTCTCAAGACTCATCCTGAACAGCTATCAAAGTTTGATCTAAAAGCTGATGAAGGAATCTTTGTTGGATATCCACTTTCCACAAAAGCCTTCAGAGTCTATAATTTGAGAACAAAAGTGGTCATGGAATCTATCAATGTCTCTTTTGATGACAAGAAGATCACTGGTCTTAAAGATTTCATTGACCATGATCAGCTGAGATTTGCAAATGAAGACTCATATTCTGATACTGAAAATCCTGACAGTCTAAGTCCTGATACTGCAAACTCTGATGGATTAAACTCTGATGTTATTGAAACTGTGGTGACTACGTTAAAGGAAGATGCACCTATGCAGGGGGAGCATACTCAAGATCCTACCACATCTCAAGAAACATCCGAACATGAATCTGGCTCCTCAAGTTCTGATTCGTCAAGTTCTGATAAGCCAAGTTCTGATAGTGCTGAAAATCTAAATACTGAAGAATCCAACTCAGAGAGCATAGTTTCAGGGGGAGCATCAGAAAATGAAAATGAAGATAGCATGGATCATGGGGGAGCATCCAGTTCTAGAGAAAACCTTCCATCTGCAAGGAAGTGGACAAAATCACATACACCTGATTTGATAATTGGAAATCCTGATGCAGGTGTCAGAACTAGAACAGGTACTTCAAATGAGTGTCTTTACAATTCTTTTCTCTCTCAGACTGAGCCAAAGAAAGTGGAAGAAGCTCTTCAAGATGCTGATTGGGTGCAAGCAATGCAGGAAGAGTTGAATGAATTTGAAAGAAACAAAGTCTGGACCCTAGTACCAAGACCAAAGAATAGATCTGTTGTTGGTACAAAGTGGGTATTCAGAAACAAAACTGACAGTGATGGCATAATTACAAGGAATAAGGCAAGGCTGGTTGCAAAAGGATATTCTCAACAGGAGGGAATTGATTATGATGAAACATTTGCACCAGTTGCTAGGTTAGAAGCCATAAGGATATTTTTGGCTTATGCTGCTCACAAAAAGTTTACTGTCTTTCAAATGGATGTGAAAAGTGCTTTTCTCAATGGAGAATTGGAGGAAGAGGTAAATGTTGAACAACCTCCAGGTTTTGTAGATACCAAACATCCAGACTATGTCTACAGACTTGACAAAGCACTTTATGGACTTAAGCAAGCTCCTAGAGCATGGTATGAGACTTTAGCTCAGTTCCTTCTGGAAAGTGGATTCAATAGAGGGACAATAGACAAAACACTGTTTTACCTCAACCATGGAAAGGACTTACTTCTGGTCCAGACTTATGTTGATGATATCATTTTTGGATCTACAAATGACAAACTTTGCAAGAAGTTTGCCAAACTAATGCAGTCAAGATATCAGATGAGTATGATGGGGGAACTTAGCTATTTTCTGGGCCTTCAAGTCAAGCAGAATGAGGAAGGCACTTTTATTTGTCAAACCAAGTACACCAGAAACTTGCTAAAGAAATTTGGAATGCAAGATTGTTCAAGTGCATCCACTCCAATGGCCACTGCAACAAAACTGGATAAGGATACCGGTAAATCAGTAGATATTACTGACTACAGAGGTATGATTGGCTCTCTACTCTATCTAACTGCTAGTAGACCTGATATCATGTATGCTACCTGTCTTTGTGCAAGATTTCAAGCAGATCCAAGAGAACCTCACTTAACAGCTGTAAAAAGAATCTTTAAGTATCTTAAAGGAACAGCTGCTCTGGGATTATGGTATCCTAGAGAATCAGATTTTAAACTAATAGGTTACTCAGATGCAGATTTTGCAGGTTGCAAAATTGACAGGAAAAGCACAAGTGGAAGCTGCCAATTTCTTGGAGGCAGATTGGTTTCTTGGTAAAGCAAGAAACAAAAGTCAATTTCCACATCAACTGCAGAAGCAGAGTATATTGCTGCAGGAAGCTGTTGTGCACAGATTCTTTGGATGAAGAATCAGTTACTAGATTATGGGTTAACATATTTCAAAATCCCTATTTACTGTGATAATCAAAGTGCTATTGCTATGACAGGTAATCCAGTTTAACACTCAATGACAAAGCACATCAGCATCAGGTACCACTTCATCAGGGAACATGTGGATGAAGGTACAGTGGAATTGCATTTTGTTCCCACAGATCAACAGTTGGCAGATATCTTCACAAAACCATTATGTGAAGCTACTTTTACAAGATTGGTAAATGAACTTGGAATGGTTTCAGGTTCTTTCTCTAAATCTGCTTAGACTTGTTCTGTGTTATCAGACTTTATGTTCAGTATTTACAGAATTAATCTCATTGTGTATTCTGTGCTTAATTGATAAATGTCTTTAAGTACTAACTGTTGACTGATATATGTTTCTAAACTCTGATAAGTGATATGTCTGTTCTAGTACCTATTCAATCCTATGAGGATAATTGTGCTAGATACTGACCTAGTAGTCTTCAATAAACAAATGATTCCATGGAAGAAGTAATTATTTCAGTGGAAATCTTATGACACTAGCAAATTCTGATAACTGAGCTTAGTTAAGTTCACTTTGTATATCTTATTACTAAGTCACAAATTAGAATAATGCTACTCATCTGTTAAGTTCTGATACTAGTAAAACTGCTGAATGTACTAAGTGCTGATAGACCTCTCTTATCAAAAGAAAAAGCAAAAAGATCAAAGATTAAAATCAGGTACTCCTTTGAGATCTAGAGTAAAAATGTGGAAGGGACGACCCAAGTGCATTGCTGGTATTAAGTAAATATGTATCAGAAAAGCAAAATATTTTCTTGGTGACTTTTCACACTCTATGATTACTGGAGAAATACTCTGATAATAGCATAAATTCTGACAAACAGTCGTGACTCACTTACACTGAGAAGCCACTGTAAAATAGAATTTCAAAAGATGCATAAAATTAGCACAAAACAGTTGAGGTGGACTCAAGCATAAACTCATTCTTCATTAGGTTTCAGGACAATGACAGATCTTTAGCAAAATTTTAGTTATGCCTTATTTCTAAGATGTACTGAAGTGAATCAGACTTTACTCTTTGTCTGTTTTTAGCTTAATGCACACACTAATCCCTCCATCTGAATGATGAAAATTTCTATGGTGGTCTATGTTATTTTAGATAAACAGTCATTATGTCATTATTGCACAAATTCTGAGGACAAGTTCTAAGTTACATGTTCTGATGATTAAGTTCTGACGTCCATAACTCAGAACTTGTATGAGTATTTACTAAGATAGGCATTCCTTTTTCGAGTTCAGAAATCATGTTCTGATGACTGTTAAGTTCTGGTATAGGTCTAAGTTCTGATTTCTCAGTCTAATCCTTTACTTGGCTTATCTGTGAATAAAATTTGATAACAGTCTCAGTTCGAACTAAAATATGTTGAAGTGGAAGAGTAATAGTCACTATGATTAGGATTAATGGCATTTGTCCTTGAACAGTCCACTGTTTCTTGTGTCTTGTGCGGTCTAGACCATGACTCCTCTTACCAATAACTGTTATTCTTTTTCAAAGTCTAGGGAGACGAGGTAGAATTAATTCTACCTGTCAGCATTAAATATCTTTGCGACCAGCCTAGATTCCTTCTTCAGAACCTGTGGTGGTTGAAGCTGAGAAAGCAACTTCTCAGAAGGATTCTGAAATTGGGGGTTCTAGGCTTCTCAAGAGGCTTAGACGTATGATAGTTCCTGAAACTCCCAAGGAATCCAAATCAACAAGGAAGTACAAGAAACAGAGGGCAGAAAGGCCAGTTTCAGATGATGAGGAGGAAGCAGCTAAGGAAGGGGATCAGGAATCTCTGATCTCACAAGGCAAGGAATTTGCTCCAGTCACTTCTTCTCCATCAACTCCATCTCAGGAAGTTGTCTCTGACAAGGCTAACTCACCATCTGTGTCTCTTGTTGATCCAGGCACAAGTGCTGAAATTGATATTCAGAACCTGGTTGTGCCTGCAATACTTTTCTTAGAAGCTCCAACAGCAAATAATCCTTCCACAACACCTGTTACTGATGCTGTTCAATCTCCAGAGTTATCAACAACACCTTCTCTGCATCAAGATGCTGATGATCAGATTTTAGGTGAGCATCAGGATATGGCTGTTGATCAGAACTTAGTATCAGATCAACAATTAGAGGATGCTGAAGCCTCCATTGCTACTCACACTGTTGTCTTATCAGAAGATACTGATTCTTTAAGTTCTGATGCTATAAATGTTGGAGATACTGGTGAAGCTGCTACAACTGTAGATGCTGATGAAGCAGGTCCTTCAGGACATACTCCTCCACCGACTCTTCCTAAGTTTGAATTGTTAAAGGAGTTTGTTTTTAGGGATGCACCAGTGCCTTGGAGTGAAACTCCTGTAGGTCAGGAGTGGACTAAGGAATGGAACTCAGTTTCATGTGTTCCAAATGCTTTACATCTTGCTGAGCACTTGACTAAAGCTGATGAAATGTTACATTCTGATGATTTTAAAACCCAGCTTAGAGTCACTGCATTGAGTACTAAACATCTACAAGGTCTTCATTCCAACACTCATGCAGAGCTACACAAGATTCAGGAGAACTTTATTAAACAGGAACAAGTTTGGAAACTTGATAAGAAAAAGTTCTTCCAACCTACCATTGACAGGGTTGCTTATATTGAGGAAACTCAAGAGAAACAACAAGCTCAGATTGATCAAATTCTGACAAATCAAGCTTCTCAGCAATCGCAACTTACTGAAATCCAGACCTCAGTGGAACTACTTATCTCTCTTTTATTACCTGCTGATGCCAAAAAGGGGGAGAAGGTAATTAAGTCCAAATGCAAAACAAACAAGACACTGCAAGGAAAGGATGATGGAAAAGATGACCAAGGAAACTCTGGAATGGGTAGTGGTCATAGTCAAGGTAGAAGGTTTACATCAAGACAAGCTAGTCACAGAACAAGTTCTGATACTGGGAAAAGAATAAGTTCTGCTGCTGGTAAAAGGATAAGTTCTGATGAACTTCTAGATCTTGATGAGGAAATGTCAAGACAGTTATTTCTTCAAGAAAATCCAGGGATGGACTTGGAAAGTTTAAAGGAAGAAGAAGCCAGACTTAAATCAGAGAAAATCACATCTAAATCTGAAGCTTCTGGTAAAAAGTCACTTCCAAAACTTAAAGGCATTGTGATCAAAGAAAGGACACATACTGAAGCAATATTGGCTAGATCACAACCACAGATAGATCCAAGATCCAAGGGTAAAGAAAAGGTTGGTGAACCTATCAAGGCTTATGTACCTCCTGAGGAAGAAGAAATTACTGATGGAAAAGATGATCTTGCTCTGACTTCAAGAAAAGTTCTTAAAACAACCTCTGACATGGCTCAAGTTGTTCAGAGTCAAGAAATTGTAAGTTCTGATATTCAGAAGAAGCAAGTAACCTCTGACAGTGCTCAAGTTAACTTGATATCAGAAAATAGATCAAAGACACTCCTACCAGGATTCACTAAAGCAAAACAGACTCAATCTTTGAAGACTACTGCAAGTGGTTTTGAAGCAAGAGTAGTTACTGGAAAGGAAGCTAGAGATAAAACTGGATTGGGAAGTGCTGATGAAAGAAGAGTACACAACACTACCAATGATCCAACTTCCTTGAGTGAACCAGGTATTGGAGCAACTCCTGAGAGATTGAATCAACTGGAATCTGTACAGATGGTTTACCATACCTACTTGAAAGAATACATCATGTTGTATTTCATGACAGATGGTAGGGTTTATCATATAAGACAAAATGCCATTCCTTTGAAGTATTTTGAAGATTTGGAGCATGTACTTTTCTTACTTCAAGTGGATGACAGAATAACAGAGACTGCTGCAAACTACTTAAAAGAACAGATTCAGAGATAGAAAAGGCTTTATTCTGTTAAGTCTGACAGCATATATGTTCCAAAGTACAGAGATCACAATGGTGATATTGTTGATATAAAGCCTAATACTGCACAGATCAGAACGTATCTTGGTATTAAGGGACTTGAATTCAATCTTGAGTCTGACAAAGCTTATATCATAAGACTAGATCAGGAGTTGAGAAAAGCAAAGATTAATGATCTCAGAGCTGCAATCTTTCAAACTGATGAAGATATTGCAGAGCTTAAAGGTGTTAAAAGGAGAATGATTGATGAACTAAGATATGCTGAGAAATGTTTATTGAAGAACTATCTCAGAACAACTCCTGACATCAGAGAGATCAGAAAATGAAGAAGCCAAGTCGAAGATCTACAACTGCTTAAATTCTGATATTTATACAGATTGAAGTTGTTATCAGAAGTTGAAATTGGTAAAAACTTTAAGGACTGTAAGTTGTAGTTATCTAGTCTATTTCTCATGCATTTGTACTTAATGTTTTTGACATCATCAAATATCTGTTAAACTTGTATATTTTGTTAATTTACAAGTTGGGGGAGATTGTTAGATATATTTGATAATGTCATGGCTAATATGTTTTATGTTTAGCTTTCAGATCTTACGTGAACAGGATAAATCAGTACTTAACTGTTGATCAGTACATATACTGGAAGTCAGGACTTAAGGATATCAGTACTTATATTATCAGGAGATAATCATCAGAAGATAGATATCAGAACTTAAGTGCTGAAGGACAATCAGATAAGGACAGTAGCTGATTAAAGGAAAGAAGATCGAGATAAACATAAGAAGAGATATGCATGAAGAAGGAATTCCGTGAAGAATGGAATACTTGGAAGAAAAGATATCTGATTGATATATTTTTGGAAGCAGAATTATATTCCATATCAATTAGCGATTATCTTGTAACTGTGTAGTATATAAACACAGACATAGGGTTTACACTATAAAAGTTATCATTATTAGAAAAGATTATTCATTGTAACCCTAGCAGCTCTCGTGATATTTGTTCATCACTGAGAGGTAACAGTTCCATACTGTAACAGAGTTTATTATTTCAATAAAGTTTGTTTTCTGTTACTTAAGTTCTTAAAGCTCGATTTGAGTGTACTATACACGGTATTCACCCCCTCTACAGTGTGTGTGTGTGTGACCTAACAACTTCACAATCAAGGGCCAACAGGTGGAGATCTTTAAGGATGATGTCAATATGGCATTGAGAATACCTACTGACAAGCTGGTGGACGCTCCAACTCAAGATGAGATGTATGAATTCATGGACTTCATTAACGACTTTGAGAAGATCAATCTGTCAAGAATGAACAAGAAGCCCCTGAGGAGAGAATGGTCCTTCATCTTTGATTCAGTAATAAGGGATTTCACTTGCAAGAAGTCAGGGTTTCACAACATATCTAGTGTTGCCCAGAAGTTGGTCTACTCTATGGCTAACAACAAACAGATCAATGTAGGACACTACATACTGGAGGAGCTGAGCACCAGGCTAACAATGCCATTGGAGTCAATAGGTAAAGAAATTTTTCTTCCTAGATTCTGTAACACCCCCAAATCCAGGGTCGGGGATCCGGGTTGTCACGAGTTCCATTTCCCTTAACAACACCCAATCCTAATAAACAATCAACTACTCTGTACTGTGACCCCACAATAAACACACACACCACAAGTTATAGTCTCATAGATGAATATCCAAAAAATAACACGAGTCATTTTATTCCAAAATTATATGCCATTACACCTTAAAAGGGTTTCTGAATAAATTTACATTTCTTTGCCATTATTACAATTCATATAGATACATAAGTCTGGTACATCAGAAGTTGAAAGTCTAGCCTATTGGTAATTTCTACCTCAGCTACAGCGGCATCAATGCTTCCAGAAAACTGCGGAACGTTTCCTAACCGCTTGCGAATTGGAAGCTTGGTCATGTTCATCTTTTCTATCTGTTGTTGTGTGATGAAAGAAGAAAGCAAGGGTGAGCAACAAGCCCACCAAAATAATATGTATAATGATTAACAATATATGAGCATTCTCATAGTACTCATGAAAGTCTTGGTCAAAAAGAAATGAACCAAGTTTGTTATCTTAACGCGACCAAGTCACAAAAAATTTAGTATATATATACATATATACTTTTCACAATATTTGAAATCCTCTGACATGTATAATATACACAGAGTTCCAGTTTACAACTGTATAAAAATACCGTTGCAAGGTGATCTCATATATCTAACCATGTCTCAACATTTTTCTGAAAATCTTTGACATCCACAAGATAATCATTTACTAGATATAAGTTGAAAATATGAAGTTACAAGATACTCCAATATACTTATATCTTTTCCAAATACTACTTGAACTACCACCGTTCAATGTATAAATAGTTCATCCCATAGATTAAGCTACCAGACAAAACTTGTATAGAATCAATCTTTAAAATATCACCAAAATAAAATGAAGCTACGAGATACTTCATTTGATGCAAACATCATTTTGAAAACTCGACCCTGCCAACACTCAAAAATCGCCCAACCGTAGCCTTTCTATCGAAATGCTCAGGGTAGTGTTTCAGAAATATCCAATTGGATGATGAACTCATTATGGGAGTTTTTTCGTGCCAGGAAGACCACTTACGATGATTAGTCGTAGTAGGGCAACCCCACCATTTTCTACATGTAGAGGAGAACCTGTCGGATTTACTTGTCAACCGAACACTGGACTCCTAAGGGATGTACCGTCTTGCGGAACTTCCAGGCCATTTGGGCCAATATAATAAGGCTGGGCCGGCGCCACTCGACCACTTACGCCACTCCTAGTTCAGATGAAATCCATGACTCTGAAACATAAAGCTCGTCCCCACTTTCTCCAAGTAGAAACTTATTGATACGGCTCCACCAAGAAGTCATATCTAGTTGGAAAGGAAAACTCACCGATATTTCCCAGGCGATGCCTGTTAATAGATTAACTTGTTCCAAGAATTTTACTTCCCGAGTATTGGGTAAGTAATCAAAAACTCTTTTATCAAAATAGCAACCTTGTTGCGAATATAAAACACACCACAGAGCCGGATCCCTCAGGTTTTGAGCGAATATTTAAATCCCCTTTGAAAGGAAGATCTTAAATATATAAAAGAAATATATAAATATATGTATCTCTTATTCCTTCAATCATCAACTTTAACTCATGGTGAATCACCCTCATCCTGACGATTACATACTTTTCTATTTCTATTGCTACGAGTCTTTGGGGTTTCATCATACCCAACTCCCTTATCATTCCTCAAACTCTATTGCCTTTATATTCCTTTCCACTTTAGTTTCTTTTTATTTTCCTTTCTCTTATCATTATTTCATGAACCAACACAACATAAGCATTGATTTCAAACATCCCGTCATTCTGGATTCATGTCCTCAGAACGAATCTTGGCAACTTTTACAACTTAGATTCATAATTCATCATACTCTTCTGCCTTTGTTCTGGCTCTAAATCTTTTACACTATCTCCATAACCTTGGGAAGTACTTTCCTGGAAACAATTGACTGAACTTAAATCAGTTTATTATAATCTCTTGCTCCGTGCCTTCCTTGGCCTTTCACCAGCGGGTGGCCTCTCTCTTAGGAGGGTAAGTGACAAAAACAGTCTTTTGTGATTCGTCAATCATTTAGAATCTCAAATGATTCCTATATTTCCTTTAGCCAGGCTCTTGCCTCGACTGGGTCAACTTGTTCCTTGGAACTCTGAGAGCTTAGCGACTTAAAAGGTCATGAAAGAATTTCCTACCGCATTGTTTCCTCGAGGTGGTGGTTGGGGATAATAGTCTAAGTTCTTTTTAGACAGGTCCATGAATTGTCGTATAGGAGTACCGTCTCGGGTCTCCTTTCCTTACTCGACTTTCTGTTTCCTTAGTATGAAATGTTTCATCCTTCTCCCATACTTGGGGTTATCTTATACGTTAAAATCCTCATTTTCCACTCCATTATGTTATGGGTTCCTTCTATCTTGATGGCGACCTCCCTGACTATCACGTTCAGGGTTTGCTCTAAATCTTATTCCTCAAACTAGCTTTCATCTAAGATTTCATCCTTAAGCTCTTGAACATTTGGAACCCAAATTCTGTAGGAATAACTCATTATTCCCTTATCATCTTTCTCGGTATTAATCTTTTATCTAATTGTTGGCTCTCTGCCTTCATTCATCACTTTTTCTGGCACAATATGTTCTTTTCCGATAATTCAGACTATATTGCAATCTCAAACAGCTTTTCGGTACCGGCTCCGGTTACCTTCACTTCTACTTCCATTTTCTCAAAATCTCTTATAAACTCTCCCAAAGACATTATCATCTTGAGTCTCTCCTTTTTACTAAGGGCATCAGCCACCACATTGGCTTTCCCCGAATGATAAAGAATCTCCCAATCATAATTCTTAATTAGCTCTAACCGCTTCCTCTGGCGTATGTTGAGCTCTTTCTACGTAAAAATGTACTAGAGCTCCTATGGTTTGTGAATCTCACACTTCTCTCCATACAAGTAGTGCCTCAAATCTTTAGGGCAAAACTATTGCCACGAGCCCAAGCTCATGGGTGGGGATATCGAATTTTATATTCCCTTAATTGTCTTGATGCGTACACGATTACCTTGATGTGCTGTATAAGAAGCACCTTAATTCCTTATGCGAAGCGTCACTACAGATCACAAAATCTTCTTTTCCATCCGGCAATGCCACCATAGGGGCCGTCACCAATCTTTGCTTCAATTCTTAAAAGTTGTTCTTGCATTTCTCTATACATTCGAACTTCTCAGTCTTATGAGAAAGCCGCGTTAAAGGGGCTACTATCTTTACAAACTTGAACGAACCTCTGGTGGTGACCAGCCAATCCTACCTCTGGTAGTTGCCCTAACCATGGTCATCAATTCCTCAGTGGTCCTTTGTTCATTCTTGTCAGAATCCTTCACAGGATCCTTCCAACCGATAATCCCTTCTAGGACAACATCCTCAACCGCTACATCCTCAATATGAACATCATCCGGTCCGTGTTAGGACTCTCTATCGGGTCCACAATCTGATCTCCAATAACTAATAAAACATCATCGCGTTGTTCCTCCTCAACCTCAGGGTTCGGAGTCCCGCTACCATATATAGTAACGAACTACGCTCCTATCACGATATTTATAAGGGTTCCCATAAGGGTTTTAACTGCCGGTACTATGTTAGGTAGCCTGACTATGAACTTGGCAAGAGTTCTTATTATCTTAGTGAACTTATTATCTTAAAGTCACATCATCTCTGAGGTTTATAACGCTTAACTCTGATACCATTTCTGTAACACCCCCAAATCCGGGGTCGGGGATCCGGGTTGTCACGAGTTCCATTTCCCTTAACAAGACCCAATCTTAATAAACAATCAACTACTCTGTACTGTGACCCCACAATAAACACACACACCACAAGTTATAGTCTCAGAGATGAATATCCGAAAAATAACATGAGTCATTTTATTCCAAAATTATATGCCATTACACCTTAAAAGGGTTTCTGAATAAATTTACATTTCTTTGCCATTATTACAATTCATATAGATACATAAGTCTGGTACATCAGAAGTTGAAAGTCTAGCCTATTAGTAATTTCTACCTCAGCTACAGCGGCATCAACGCTTCCAGAAAACTGCGGAATGTTTCCTAAGCGCTTGCGAATTGGAAGCTTGGTCCTGTTCATCTTTTCTATCTGTTGTTATGTGATGAAAGAAGAAAGCAAGGGTGAGCAACAAGCCCACCAAAATAATATGTATAATGATTAACAATATATGAGATTTCTCATAGTACTCATGAAAGTCTTGGTCAAAAAGAAATGAACCAAGTTTTTTATCTTAACGCGACCAAGTCACAAAAAATTCAGTATATATATACATATATACTTTTCACAATATTTGAAATCCTCTGACATGTATAATATACACAGAGTTCCAGTTTACAACTGTATAAAAATACCGTTGCAAGGTGATCTCATATATCTAACCATGTCTCAACATTTTTCTGAAAATCTTTGACATGCACAAGATAATCATTTACTAGATATAAGTTGAAAATATGAAGTTACAAGATACTCCAATATACTTATATCTTTTGCAAATACTACTTGAACTACCACCGTTCAATGTATAAATAGTTCATCCCATAGATTAAGCTACCAGACAAAACTTATATAGAATCAATCTTTAAAATATCACCAAAATAAAATGAAGTTACGAGATACTTCATTTGATGCAAACATCATTTTGAAAACTCGACCCTGCCAACACTCAACAATCGCCCAACCGTAGCCTTTCTATCGAAGTGCTCAGGGTAGTGTTGCAGAAATATCCAATTGGATGATGAACTCATTATGGGAGTTTTGTCGCGCCAGGAAGACCACTTACGATGATCAGTCGTAGTAGTGCAACCCCACCATTTTCTACATGTAGAGGAGAACCTGTCGGATTTACTTGTCAACCGAACACTGGACTCCTAAGGGATGTACCGTCTTGCGGAACTTCCAGGCCATTTGGGCCAATATAATAAGGCTGGGCCGGCGCCACTCGACCACTTACGCCACTCCTAGTTCAGATGAAATCCATGACTCTGAAACGTAAAGCTCGTCCCCACTTTCTCCAAGTAGAAACTTGTTGATACGGCTCCACCAAGAAGTCATATCTAGTTGGAAAGGAAAACTCACCGATATTTCCCAGGCGATGCCTGTTAATGGATTAACTTGTTCCAAGAATTTTACTTCCCGAGTATTGGGTAAGTAATCAAAAACTCTTTTATCAAAATAGCAACCTTGTTACGAATATAAAACACACCACAGAGCCGGATCCCTCAGGTTTTGAGCGAATATTTAAATCCCCTTTGAAAGGAAGATCTTAAATATATAAAAAAAAAGAGTTTTGGGATCCGCTCTAACTTTTAAAATCATTTTGAAGACTCGCAAACATTTTTAAGACTGTTTGGAGTAATGTTGATTTAATAAAATAAATCAGTCCCAATTTATTAGAAAATATCCGAATATTATTATTTAAATAATATTCTCATAAAAAATAATCTTTATAAAAATAATTGAAGTAGAAGTTTTAAAACTTATACTTGCAATGAATATTAAATAACCAAAGATATACTTATACGAAAGTACTATCTTTATTTGTATAATCAAAAGTGAGTTTGATCATCGACACATTATTCCTTAATAAAATAAAGAATAAAAATTAGTAATTAATCGGAGTCATAAGGCTTCGAATGAATATTTAAGATAATATTCATTAATAAAATAAATGGAGTCATAAGACCTCGAATGAATATTCAAAATAATATTGATAAATAAAATAAACGGGGTCATAAGCCCTCGAATGAATATTCAAAATAATATTCATAAATAAAATAAACGGGGTCATAAGCCCTCGAATGAATATTCAAAATAATATTCATAAATAAAATAAACTGGGTCATAAGCCCTCGAATGAATATTCAAAATAATATTCAGAAATAAAATCAACGGGGTCATAAGCCCTCGAATGAATATTCAAAATAATATTCATAAATAAAATAAACGGGGTCATAAGCCCTCGAATGAATATTCAAAATAATATTCATTAATAAAATAAAGTTATCGAATAAACCTTATTCGAATAATAGTCTTGAAAACTATTCATATATATATATATAAATATATATATTATACTCGGGAACATCGACTCCCGGTTTTAGAAAAATGTTCACCTTTGGGTCCCCTATACTAAGGGTATATGCAAATTACCGCTTATCTCTAGCATATGTATTATCAACTGAATCAACAGATATATGTATCAAGAATACGAAACAGGCATGCATATATACCATATAACATGCTACAATATACCGCAAGAATTTGCTAATAACAATCATGCATCTATCACAAGATAATGCATATACATATGTATACATCACAACAACAGTATAACGGGTAGAAAACTTGCCTGAGTGCTCCCGGATAGACTTAAGCTTAGAGTGGGTCTGATAACCTATGAACAAAAACATAAGTCGGAATTAAACCCCGGTCGCTTAAGAAACTAGACTTTAACCATTTAGAGTCCTAATGTTCGCTTTCGCGCTTAACGATTCACTTAAGTCGCTCGAGTACCCTCGGCTCCACCATTTTTAATAAATTTACCATTAAGAATTTTAAAGCGATTGTTTCGCGAGTACCTTACCAACTGCCTAATCCACTTTACATAAATGTTTCATACCCCAATTAGTCATTTAAGGTCCTTAACCAAGGTTTCAAAGTAAGGCGAGGGGTAATGGTTCGTTCGCAAAATGCCGTTACTTAAAACGGTCGTTTCTCCTAAACCGTACATCGGATTCAAACGAACCACATATCAAAACGAAGCTCGCAAAATGAACTATCTAATCATGGCAATGGTCAAAACCTAACGGTGAGTTCTCGGGTCCTGATGTTATGAGAAAAACAGTCTAAAGTAAATCAGACATTACGACGGCTATGTTTACGCGATTACCCATTTTTTATTCTACTCCAAATCAACCCACAATCAACATCCCAATCAAAACTCCATCCATACTTTACCATAACAGCCCCAACAACTCAACATTATCAATTTATACTATTCGCAAACATGAATTTAAACTATACTTAAGTTCATTAATCAACAATCCAAGAATTACAACTCCAAAAACTTCACAAAACCAACTAACCTCTACATACACAACAATCAAGCCTCTCATGAATTATAACAACAAAACTAAACCTAATACTCAAGTAAAGTTAGGGTTTTGAGGGGTTATACCTTCCTTGGAGAGTGGAGAATCAAGTAATTAGCTTGGAATCACCCTTAAAAGTCCTTAACCAAGCTTAATCTAAACAAAAACTCAAGAACAAAAATTTTAGTTCTTGAAAAACACTATTAACCATCTTCTTCCATGATTTTTAGGAAGAGATTGTGAATGATTTAGGAGCTCAAACTTATAGGATAGCTATATCTATGCATAAGGAGTCTTAGATAATTACCTTGCTAATTAACAAAGCTTGGAACTAGGATTTTGAATTTTCTTTCTTTGAAAAAGACAAGAAGCCGAGAGCTTTGATGAAGAAGGTGAGATAGCTTTGTGTTTTTGGTGAAAATGAATTGTTGGTTGACTTGGTGGATTTGTTTTGTTTTGTTTTATTACCTTTTACCATGGTAACTTTTGTGTGGTTCTAAATCAACCAACAACACACTTTGCTTTGGTCATGCTTATGTCACCATGTGATGTCACCCTCCACACTTGTCCTCTTCTTGTTGGTTTGATGACATCATCATCCACTAACCTCTTTGATTAACTTCTAATTACTTGGCTAATGACCGCTGATCTGTTATACGGTTCGCTTAACTTTCATTTTCGTTTATCGTTTGAGTGATCATACCCGGGATCTTATTACTTGGGTTCCCTTAACCTTTCTCAATACATTATATTCCTTTTATGATCCTCTCTTAAAATCCTTGAATTTAAATCCTTTTTATCCTGCTACCTTATACTCAATTCTTTCGATATCTGGTGGATTTTCGGGAAAAATCAAAGTGTTCGGATTTGGATTCTGACGATCTTTACATACACTCATTTATCATAAAGAGTACTAATAATATCCCAGAAGATCAATAAAAGAACCCCTACATAGTGTGGCATGAAAAGTTTTCTTATTCAGCATAATCAGCAAAACACTATTCATAAGGGTTTCAAAAAAATTCCAAAAATTGGGGTTATTACAGTCTCCCCTCCTTAAAAGGATTCCGTCACGGAATCAGATAGAAAATGAATAGGAATACTCTCTTAGCATTGCACTTTCTAACTCTCGAGTAAATTTTCCCATATTGTGGTCCTACCACCAAACTCTGCCTAGTTTGATAACCCTTCTCCTAAGCACTTGTCCCTTTTTCAGTTTATAACCCTTTCTGGTTGCTCCATATAGGTTACGTCTGGTTGTATGCCTATGCACTCATGTGCCCTATTTGTCTGGCATCCGGATTACATTTTCTTAATATTGATACGTGGAACACGTTATGACCTTGCTACATGTTCGGGGGTAGGGCTAGCTCATATGCTAACTTCCCAATACGTCTTAATACCTCAAAGGGTCCAACAATTCGTAGGCTTAGCTTTCCTTTTTTTTTAAACGTCATCAATACTTTCCAAGGGATACCTTTAACATTACTAGGTCCCCTATTTCCTATTCTTTGTCCTTTCGTGTCAAATCAACATACTTTTTATGTCCATCTTGGGCTACTACCAGCCGTCCTCTGATTAGATCTATTATATCCTTGGTCCTTTGGACCACTGCTGGTCTGAGCATCTTGCGCTCTGCAATCTTCATCCTAACATAAGGGAGATCGACATTGTCTTCCCTCAAGGATCTCATAAGGAGATACCTCGATACTGACATACGATCGATTATCGTGAGAAAACTTAATCCGCGTTAAGTGATCATTCCAAATTCTTCCAAGTCTATTGCATGGAATTTCATCATAGCTTCTAGCACTATAGCTTTGGCTTCTCAATACCCATTCTTTTCCAGTTCGTAATCGCTACTACCTTCCGTTCCTAATATTATACTGGTTATACTTTTGCTCGTTAGCGTTCTATAACCTTTTAATAAACACGTCAACCTTAGTATCACGAATGTGTTTCCATTCCGAATACCACCATAACTTTACTACTCCTTTTTCAGCTGTTTCTATTTTCCAAAGTTTGATCAATCATATAGAAGTAAAGGAATTTGTTGAGAGATCACTATGATCATGAACACTTGTTACATCGCATAGTTAGTACAGAAGGTGGCCAGCCTCTAGTACTTGACAAGCAATTAAACAACATGTGGTATCCTACTAGGCTTCTATCACACAGATAGATAGTCATTCGGCAATACCTCCCCTTCTGGAAGGGTTGTTCTTCTCAGCTTACATGAAATGAAAAGGAGAGAAAAGAACGAATTGAAGAGAATTGTATATATATATATATATATAAATATAAATATATATATATATATATATATATATATATATATAAATATACTGCCACAAAATATCTGGCTTGGAATCTACCTCTGAACTATAGAGGTTTAACATAGGAGAACAAAACATATATATATATAAATCAACATCAAGTATTATAGCATCGTATTTCACATGCCTAAATATTTGCTATTCTGTTCATCATTCTATGGACCCATGCTCTTCCTCGAGCTTATACACGATCACCTTTGAAACTCCCTCGATATCGAAAATTGAATCTAGGATCTCATTCTAGACATCATCATTACTATAATTATATGCTTGCACCACAACCTTCCTCGTATAGTAATACGACTCTCTATTGATAAGAAGGAATAAATATTCAATAGGTAAATAATCGACCTAGTTTTTCTATCAAAGATAACTTATACGTCAACACGACCCGATTAGTGGTACTCAATCTCAACATCCATTCCAATACAACTCTCACGGTTGTAATCAGCTCATTACTCACAGAATCATTGCTGCATTACTATGGTCCACCACTGACCTACAGTCGTCATTCACTTTCCATGAAATCTTAATATCTAACCATACGGAGTCAATACATGTCGTATAGAATTCTTCTAAGGAGTTAACATAATCACCATTCATAATTCATGAAGAACACTCCAAATTCTGACGTACTTTCCTGACATAAAGCAGATAAAATTGCAGAAGAGTTTCAATCAAAGCAACGATAGCAGGTTAATACCATTCTTAATCATGTGCCTAATTTCACAATAACATCTGTATTCAAAATGAGGTCAATCAATATGGCCTCCAAAAGATAACAACGGTCATCCGCTTTTCTTGCCTAATTTGGTAACGATAACAAGGATGTTCTGGAAGATATTGGTCGTGTTCAACGTGAACTTCTTCTTAATAATTCCTTATTTACTTTTGTTGTTTATCTCAATAGTCATCTCAATGTTGGGATATCTTTCATACCTGGCGTCTCCCTTTCTGGGTATCAAGCCACCGGTCTTACACTTCACATTCTTGAAGGTCACTTCCTTTATCCAATTTTCCTAATTTCTTACTTCCTTGTCTCCTCAGTCTATCCGCGTCTCATTATTTATCCTTCGAACTATCTCAAGGTTTCCTCGAATCCTCCCAACTTACAGGGGATAAAATATATGTATCTCTTATTCCTTCAATCATCAACTTTAACTCATGGTGAATCACCCTCATCCTGACGATTACATACTTTTCTATTTCTATTGCTACGAGTCTTTGGGGTTTCATCATACCTAACTCCCTTATCATTCCTCAAACTCTATTGCCTTTATATTCCTTTCCACTTCAGTTTCTTTTTATTTTCCTTTCTCTTATCATTATTTCATGAACCAACACAACATAAGCATTGATTTCAAACATCCCGTCATTCTAGATTCATGTCCTCAGAACGAATCTTGGCAACTTTTACAACTTAGATTCATAATTCATCATACTCTTCTGCCTTTGTTCTGGCTCTAAATCTTTTACACTATCTCCATAACCTTGGGAAGTACTTTCCTGGAAACAATTGACTGAACTTAAATCAGTTTATTATAATCTCTTGCTCCGTGCCTTCCTTGGCCTTTCACCAGCGGGTGGCCTCTCTCTTAGGAGGGTAAGTGACAAAAACAGTCTTTTGTGATTCGTCAATCATTTAGAATCTCAAATGATTCCTATATTTCCTTTAGCCAGGCTCTTGCCTCGACTGGGTCAACCTGTTCCTTGGAACTCTGAGAGCTTAGCGACTTAAAGGTCATGAAAGAATTTCCTACCGCATTATTTCCTCAAGGTGGTGGTTGGGGATAATAGTCTAAGTTCTTTTTAGACAGGTCCATGAATTGTCGTATAGGAGTACCGTCTCGGGTCTCCTTTCCTTACTCGACTTTCTGTTTCCTTAGTATGAAATGTTTCATCCTTCTCCCATACTTGGGGTTATCTTATACGTTAAAATCCTCATTTTCCACTCCATTATGTTATGGGTTCCTTCTATCTTGATGGCGACCTCCCTGACTATCACGTTCAGGGTTTGTTCTAAATCTTATTCCTCAAACTAGCTTTCATCTAAGATTTCATCCTTAAGCTCTTGAACATTTGGAACCCAAATTCTGTAGGAATACCTCATTATTCCCTTATCATCTTTCTCGGTATTAATCTTTTATCTAATTGTTGGCTCTCTGCCTTCATTTATCACTTTTTCTGGCACAATATGTTCTTTTCCGATAATTCGGACTGTATTGCAATCTCAAACAGCTTTTCGGTACCGGCTCCGGTTACCTTCACTTCTACTTCCATTTTCTCAAAATCTCTTATAAACTCTCCCAAAGACATTATCATCTTGAGTCTCTCCTTTTTACTAAGGGCATCAGCCACCACATTGGCTTTCCCCGAATGATAAAGAATCTCCCAATCATAATTCTTAATTAGCTCTAACCGCTTCCTCTGGCGTATGTTGAGCTCCTTCTACGTAAAAATGTACTAAAGCTCCTATGGTTTGTGAATCTCACACTTCTCTCCATACAAGTAGTGCCTCAAATCTTTAGGGCAAAACTATTGCCACGAGCCCAAGCTCATGGGTGGGGATATCGAATTTTATATTCCCTTAATTGTCTTGATGCGTACACGATTACCTTGATGTGCTGTATAAGAAGCACCTTAATTCCTTATGCGAAGCGTCACTACAGATCACAAAATCTTCTTTTCCATCCGGCAATGCCACCATAGGGGCCGTCACCAATCTTTGCTTCAGTTCTTAAAAGTTGTTCTCGCATTTCTCTATCCATTCGAACTTCTCAGTCTTATGAGAAAGCCGCGTTAAAGGGGCTACTATCTTTACAAACTTGAACGAACCTCTGGTAGTGACCAGCCAATCCTACCTCTGGTAGTTGCCCTAACCATGGTCATCCATTCCTCAGTGGTCCTTTGTTCATTCTTGTCAGGATCCTTCACAGGATCCTTCTCAGCGATATTCCCTTCTAGGATAACATCCTCAACCGCTACATCCTCAATATGAACATCATCCGATCCCGTGTTAGGACGCTCTATCGGGTCCACAATCTGATCTCCAATAACTAATAAAACATCATCGCGTTGTTGCTCCTCAACCTCAGGGTTCGGAGTCCCGCTACCATATACGGTAACAAACTACGCTCCTATCACGATATTTATAAGGGTTCCCATAAGGGTTTTAACTGTCGGTACTATGTTAGGTAGCCCGACTATGAACTTGGCAAAAGTTCTTATTATCTTAGTGAACTTATTATCTTAAAGTCACATCATCTCTGAGGTTTATAACGCTTAGCTCTGATACCATTTCTGTAACATCCCCAAATCCGGGGTCGGGGATCCGGGTTGTCACGAGTTCCATTTCCCTTAACAACACACAATCTTAATAAACAATCAACTACTCTGTACTGTGACCCCACAATAAACACACACACCACAAGTTATAGTCTCAGAGATGAATATCCGAAAAATAGCACGAGTCATTTTATTCCAAAATTATATGCCATTACACCTTAAAAGGGTTTTTGAATAAATTTACATTTCTTTGCCATTATTACAATTCATATAGATACATAAGTCTGGTACATCAGAAGTTGAAAGTCTAGCATATTAGTAATTTCTACCTCAGCTATAGCGGCATCAACGCTTCCAGAAAACTGTAGAACGTTTCCTAAGCGCTTGCGAATTGGAAGCTTGGTCCTGTTCATCTTTTCTATCTGTTGTTGTGTGATGAAAGAAGAAAGAAAGGGTGAGCAACAAGCCCACCAAAATAATATGTATAATCATTAACAATATATGAGAATTCTCATAGTACTCATGAAAGTCTTGGTCAAAAAGAAATGAACCAAGTTTGTTATCTTAACGCGACCAAGTCGCAAAATATCCAGTATATATATACATATATACTTTTCACAATCTTTGAAATCCTCTGACATGTATAATATACACAGAGTTCCAGTTTACAACTGTATAAAAATATCGTTGCAAGGTGATCTCATATATCTAACCTTGTCTCAACGTTTTTCTGAAAATCTTTGACATGCACAAGCTAATCATTTACTAGATATAAGTTGAAAATATGAAGTTACAAGATACTCCAATATACTTATATCTTTTCCAAATACTACTTGAACTACCACCGTTCAATGTATAAATAGTTCATCCCATAGATTAAGCTACCAGAAAAAACTTGTATAGAATCAATCTTTAAAATATCACCAAAATAAAATGAAGTTACGAGATACTTCATTTGATGCAAACATCATTTTGAAAACTCGACCCTGCCAACACTCAACAATCGCCCAACCGTAGCCTTTCTATCGAAGTGCTCAGGGTAGTGTTGCAGAAATATCCAATTGGATGATGAACTCATTACAAGAGTTTTGTCGCGCCAGGAAGACCACTTACGATGATCAGTCGTAGTAGTGCAACCCCACCATTTTCTATATGTAGAGGAGAACCTGTCGGATTTACTTGTCAACCGAACACTGGACTCCTAAGGGATGTACCGTCTTGCGGAACTTCCAGGCCATTTGGGCCAATATTATAAGGCTGGGCCGGCGCCACTCGACCACTTACGCCACTCCTAGTTCAGATGAAATCCATGCATCTGAAACGTAAAGCTCGTCCCCACTTTCCCCAAGTAGAAACTTGTTGATACGGCTCCACCAAGAATACGTATCTAGTTGGAAAGGAAAACTCACCGATATTTCCCAGGCGATGCCTGTTAATGGATTAACTTGTTCCTAGAATTTTACTTCCCAAGTATTGGGTAAGTAATCAAAAACTCTTTTATCAAAATAGCAACCTTGTTGCGAATATAAATTACACCACAGAGCCAGATCACTCAGGTTTTGAGCGAATATTTAAATCCCCTTTGAAAGGAAGATATTAAATATATAAAAAAATGAGTTTTGGGATTCGCTCTAACTTTTAAAATCATTTTGAAGACTCGCAAACATTTTTAAGACTGTTTGGAGTAATGCTGATTTAATGAAACAAATCAGTCCCAATTTATTAGAAAATATCCGAATATTATTATTTAAAAAATATTCTCATAAAGAATAATCTTTATAAAAATAATTGAAGTAGAAGTTTTAAAACTTATACTTGCAATGAATATTAAATAACCAAAGATATACTTATACGAAAGTACTATCTTTATTTGTATAATCAAAAGTGAGTTTGATCATCGACATGTTATTCCTTAATAAAATAAAGAATAATAATTAGTAATTAATCGGAGTCATAAGGCCTCGAATGAATATTCGAGATAATATTCATTAATAAAATATACGGAGTCATAAGCCCTCAAATGAATATTCAAAATAATATTCATAAATAAAATAAACGGAGTCATAAGCCCTCGAATGAATATTTATAATAATATTCATAAATAAAATAAACGGGGTCATAAGCCCTCGAATGAATATTCAAAATAATATTCATAAATAAAATACACGGGGTCATAAACCCTCGAATGAATATTCAAAATAATATTCATAAATAAAATAAACGGGGTCATAAGCCCTCGAATGAATATTCAAAATAATATTCATTAATAAAATAAAGTTATCGAATAAACCTTATTCGAATAATAGTCTTGAAAACTATTCATATATATATATATAAATATATATATTATACTCGGGAACATCGACTCCCGGTTTTAGAAAAATGTTCACCTTTGGGTCCCCTATACTAAGGGTATATGCAAATTACCGCTTATCTCTAGCATAGGTATTATCAACTGAATCAACAGATATATATATCAAGAATACGAAACAGGCATGCATATATACCATATCACATGCTACAATATATCGCAAGAATTTTCTAATAACAATCATGCATCTATCACAAGATAATGCATATACATATGTATACATCACAACAACAGTATAACGGGTAGAAAACTTGCCTGAGTGCTCCCGGATAGACTTAAGCTTAGAGTGGGTCCGATAACCTATGAACAACAACATAAGTTGGAATTAAACCCCGGTCGCTTAAGAAACTAGACTTTAACCATTTAGAGTCCTAGCGTTCGCTTTCGCGCTTAACGATTCACTTAAGTCGCTCGAGTACCCTCGGCTCCACCATTTTTAATAAATTTACCATTAAGAATTTTAAAGCGATTCTTTCGTGAGTACCTTACCAACTGCCTAATCCACTTTACATAAATATTTCATACCCCAATTAGTCATTTAACGTCCTTAACCAAGGTTTCAAAGTAAGGCGAGGGGTAATGGTTCTTTCACGAAATGCCATTACTTAAAACGATCGTTTCTCCTAAACCGTACATCAGATTCAAACGAACCACATATCAAAATGAAGCTCGCAACATGAACTATCTAATAATGGCAATGGTACAAACCTAACAGTGAGTTCTCGGGTCCTGATGTTATGAACAAAAACAGTCTAAAGTAAATCGGACATTACGACGGCTATGTTTACGCGATTACCCAATTTTTATTCTACTCCAAATCAACCCACAATCAACATCCCAATCAAAACTCCGTCCATACTTCACCATAACAGCCCCAACAACACAACATTGTCAATTTATACTATTCTCAAACATGAATTTAAACTATACTTAAGTTCATTAATCAACAATCCAAGAATTACAACTCCAAAAACTTCACAAAACCAACTAACCTCTACATACACAACAATCAAGCCTCTCATGAATTATAACAACAAAACTAAACCTAATACTCAAGTAAAGTTAGGGTTTGGAGGTGTTATACCTTCCTTGGAGAGTGGAGAATCAAGTAATTAGCTTGGAATCACCCTTAAAAGTCCTTATCGAAGCTTAATCTAAACAAAAACTCAAGAACAAAAATTTTAGTTCTTGACAAACACTATTCACCATCTTCTTCCATGATTTTTAGGAAGAGATTGTGAATGATTTAGGAGCTCAAACTTGTAGGATAGTTATATCTATGCATAAGGAGTCTTAGATAATTACCTTGCTAATTAACAAAGCTTGGAACTAGGATTTTGAATTTTCTTTCTTTGAAAAAGACAAGAAGCCGAGAGCTTTGATGAAGAAGGTGAGATAGCTTTGTGTTTTTGGTGAAAAGAATTGTTGGTTGACTTGGTGGATTTGTTTTGTTTTGTTTTATTACCTTTTACCATGGTAACTTTTGTGTGGTTATAAATCAACCAACAACACACTTTGCTTTGGTCATGCTAATGTCACCATGTGATGTCACCCTCCACACTTGTCCTCTTCTTGTTGGTTTGATGACATCATCATCCACTAACCTCTTTGATTAACTTCTAATTACTTGGCTAATGACCGCTGATCTGTTATACGGTTCGCTAAACTTTCGTTTTCGTTTATCGTTTGAGGGATCATACCCGGGATCTTATTACTTGGGTTCCCTTAACCTTTATCAATACATTATATTCCTTTTATGATCCTTTCTTAAAATCCTTGAATTTAAATCCTTTTTATCCTGTTACCTTATACTCAAATCTTTCGATATCTGGTGGATTTTCGGGAAAAATCAAAGTGTTTGGATTTGGATTCTGACGATCTTTACATACACTCATTTATCATAAAGAGTACTAATAATATCCCAGAAGATCAATAAAAGAACCCCTACATAGTATGGCATGAAAAGTTTTCTTATTCAGCATAATCAGCAAAACACTATTCATAAGGGTTTCAAAAAAATTCCAAAAATTGGGGTTATTACAGATTCATTATGTCTGCTTTAAACCATAAAGTTAATGACATACATATGCTTGAAGGAGTAAATAGGTCATTAATTGGCAACTGTAAACAAGTGTCCAAAATTCTATTTGGATCACTTATTACTAAGATTAAGGTTCCATTAGGTCTTAAGTTTACACCTTTCATGATTGAAATATTTAAGACCTGCCCTTATCCTATGCCAGAAATGAGAACCAGTGCAAGCCAACCTAGTACAACAATGGTTCCCGAGCCTGTGGAAGCACAAACACAGGCACACCCACAGGAATCTACCCATGTTGAGCCTAATTCTTCAAAACCATTAGCAGCTAGGAAACCAACCACTTCATCCTCTCAAAAGGGTGAAGTGAGTAAAAAGAAGAGAAAGGAGATAACCTTAACTGTTATGAATGAGAGTGGTGAGGAACATACAGAACCTGAGTCACCATTGGTCAGGAGGACAAATAAATCTAAGCTGATCACTCAAACCACCTTTGTATCCTCCCAAAAGGATGCAGTTGTACAAATAGGGGCAAAATAGATTCTAGAGACATTCTCTCAACAAGATGTTTCTATTGAAAAGAGAATTCTCCCAAGTGCATCTTGTATAGAGTCTGCACAACCTACCCTTGATCAAATTCAAGTGTATGGTAGGAGAAATAAGGATGGCACACAGTGAGACCACATCTATTAAAGCTCCCTCATCCATTCAGGGGGAGCTTCCAACACTCAATATTGAACAACAAATCTTAATCTCTCAAATTCTTCTTCACATACAACACTTGAATCCATTTATCAAGTGTAAGCTCATTCAAGTGACTTGGTTCAAGAAACCTTGCTCACCACCCAGAAACCACAATTAGTTGGTGAGAGGTTACATGCTAGGGTAGACCTTGATGACACCAATACAAGCATGGGGGATTCATCAGTTTTTACTGAAGACCCATGGAGTTCATAAATGCACCTTCATGTGCAAATCAGCCTTCACAGGCTGTTAGGTTTGAGGGTAGTACTCCTGAGGGGGAGCTATCTAAATCATCTCCAATTCAATTGGAGGTTCTTGTTCCAGGAACAACTCCCCTCAAAACCCTGGCTGAAATTGCTTTGACAATTGAAGCTGGTAGTATAATTGCCAATGATCCTGTCATAAAGGAAGCCAGAATAGCACATTCAGGTGACAGTGTGGTGCAAGACACACAAGGATTTGAGACTGGTGCATATGACAGTAACCCAGTCAAATCCTCTCCAATTCAATTGGAGACTCCCACAACTAGTATGGAATAACAACTTGTCATAACCACAGTACCAATTATGAGTCAAACTATAACTTCTGTCATAGGTGGTTCTGACCCTCAACCCTCCACCTCTCAACCTCACCTAATCTCTCAGTGGCTCCAAGAAACTGCAGATCAACCTTCAACCATTGAAGATCTTAGAGTTGATCAGCTTGGAGGCCTTGCACAAATATCACAACAGCTGCTCACATCCACCATGTCAAACCAGTACTACCAAGCTATCATGCTCACCTACTAGGTTGATGTTGAAGAAAATCAAGCTAAAATTGTTGATGAAGCTGGTCAGGATGTAAATTGTGATGATTGGCTGGATAAGGAATTCTCTATTGAAATGGATGTTGTGCTAGCCAAATTTAGGGATGGGTATATCACTATTCTGGGAAGCAATACTAGATCCCTAACTCATCCAGAAGTGTATGATGTCATCAATGATGTGTATAAAGCTCAAATAAAGGCCTTCCACAACTTTGGAAAAGCACTCCAAATCACATTGACTGGTCATCAAGATAAAGTAATGAAGATGGTGAGGGAAAATATGGATCAAATCATTCCTTCTCAAACTAAAATAAAAAACAAATTCATAAACTTTGCTAACCAAATGTCAAGATATAATCTTAGTGGGATGGAAACTCATATGAAGAACCTCAAGACTTCATTTGTAGCTCTGAATGAACAAGTCCAAAATTACATTATTCACTCTAATGACACAAGACTGAAGGTGGAGCAAATGCATTTAAGCAGATACACTCCTTCATCCTTGCTCATGGATGAAATCAAGAAAGCTTTTCAGGACACTTTTAGAGTTTCTACCTCTTTTACATCATAATCCTCATCCACACTACAAGTTCAAGAACTGCAACACCAAGTCTCTTCTCTCAAATCATCAAATGACTCACTAAGTGCACATGTTCAAGCTCTTACATCCTTGGTGCCGAGTCAACAGACAGATATCAAAACCTTGGTGGACTCTCACAAGCATCTCCAAATGCAAAATTTTATTGCTTTGGGAGCCATCATGGGGAAACTCAACATTCCTCTACTCATGTCTGTCCCCAAGACTAAGGAGGAGATTGAGGCTAGGATTCAACAATCCAGGGATGAAAAAGCCAAGTCTAAAGAGCCTATTCAGGTTGGTTCAGGATCTTCAAGTGCTCAAGTTGATGTTGGAAAAGAAAGACTCATCAAGGCTGCAGAAGGACCAAATTAAGATCAAGAATTTGGTGAACTTCTTGCAGTCTTGAGAATGTCTCTTCAAAATAACTTCATCATATACAAGAGAGCATTGGCCAAGACTATCAATCAAGTCAGGGTAGTAGTGGTGAATGTTATTGACTATCTACAGAAGAGGATTGTAGTCAATTTTAATGATGGGGGTGTAGACAGATGCCTTCAAGTCTCTTTCTCAAATCTCAGAACTCTAAGAGCATCTGAGCTAGATGTTGTGATTGACAAAGTTCATAGAGTCATCACAGAGGACACTCATCTTCTTAATAAACTCAAAAATGTACAGATAACAGCTTTTCCTGAAGCCTATCTATATCCAAGCAAGGGAGTGTCCTACATCTGCCCCACAGACAAAGAAGAACAAAATCCTCAATATGCCCAAAAATTGTGTGAGAGGGAATATGAGACTGATCATGACTATTCAATCTGACTTAAAGTATAAAAAGACCAAGATAATTGAAGATGAAGAAATGATCAGGATTCTTGAAAGGTATCTCAGAAATGCCGACACCATGTTGCCATCCACTCAGTTTAATCTAAGAAGTCACAAGGATGATGATGAGCAGAAGCATGATGAACAAAAACCTTCTGGCTCAAATCCAATTCAATATTTAAAAGCAACTGATAGTAACAATAGGAAGAAGGATGAGAAGAAGGATACTGACAAGAAAAGGGGATAAGAAAGGAGAAGAAAGAAAAGGAAAGATAGCTTAGAACCACAAAAAACCCTAAAAATCCAAACAAACCAAGCTCAACCTACAAAGCCAACAAACTCAATCATCAAACCACCTCAAACCTCTAAGCCTAAATTCCTATACAAATAAACTGCTAACTCCCTTCTAAAAATACCAATCACCAGAAGCCAAATATCTCTCAAGAAAATTACAAACCTACCTTATATCAAGCCATCACACAAAACTCATTTCAAGTCTGTTGGGAGAAAACCTAAGAAGGCTAAGCCTACTGAAAAAGTTGAAGTCACTAAAAGGGCCATCTGGAATTGTTTCAAGAAAAATAATTTTCTACCTTTAAACTGGTTCATCTCAGATGAAGATTATTTTCAACAACTAGCTGAGGAAATAGTTAGAGTCTGGGTTGTAACTCTAAGGGAAGTAAGAATATACTATGAAGATGGATCCTTCATATTTCTAGGTTGTACCTTAATGGACACTCTCTCCCCCACATAAATCAAAAGAGTGATAAGCCTACTGAAGGATAAGGATACTGCTACAAGATCATGGAGATCTATTTTAGCTGAATGGTTGATTGAAAGGGAAGAAAGAAGAGCAACGAATAAAGCTGAATCTGAGGAGAGGATAAGGAAGTATGATGAGGAGATTGAAATGTACATTTAAAGATCAGAAGAATTCAAGGCCAAAGGAATGAGCAGAATCTCTAAAGATGGAAAATTTCTAAACATCAAAGCTGGAAAATTCACAAGATTTAGGATTGATTTGATAAATGGTTATCCAAAGCAAGACAAAATCAAACTTGTAGAAGCTCTAGTAGGAATACCTGTAATAGAAGAACTTAAAATTCTTGTTTATTTAAGGGACCTTATTAGAGAAGAAACAGAAGCAAAAAAAGTCTTTACCTAATGTATAAATGTTGTAATTATGCTAGTTTTTATGTATTAATCTTATTTTCCATTATAGCTTGGTGTTAGTCTTATTAACAGACATGAACTTTTAATAAGCAATCTTCTCATAAATTGGGGGAGATTGGTGTGCAAGACATGCCTGTATAATAACAAGACTAAGTCAAATTGACAGCCCTAAGTAAATTGTATGATAATCTATATTTGCATGATGTATTATAATTCTAAAGTCTGTAAAAATGTTCAAGGGTAGACTGGAGTCTTTTTCTGTAAATGGTATCAAGCCTAAGAATTCTATCTGGAAGAAGATCAAGAAGATCATGCCTTAGAAAAATTATGAAGAAGCTTGGAGTTGAATAAATCTGTTTTGAGAAAAATATTTTAAGTCAAGATCTCTACAACTCACAAATTTAGTGTTATAGAGAAGTCATTCGAGAACTCCAGAATGACTTATAGAGAAGTCATGAAAGCTACTAGAGAACTCAGAGATATCGACAAGCCAAATTGAAGACATGAAGATTGGATATATCGAAAAGTCATTTCTTCACTAGAGAACTCAGAGATATTGACAAGTCAATTCCACTAGAGAACTCAGAGATATCGACAAGTCAAAATTCACTAGAGAACTATGAGATATCGACACGTCAAATATCACTAGAGAACTCTGAGTTATCGACAAGTCAATTAGTCACTAGAAAACTCAGATATATCGATAAGCCAAAGTGAAGACATGAAGATGAGAGACCTCGACAAGCTAAATTCTATTATAGAGAACTCTGAGACCTCTACAAGTTAAAACAACTATAGAGTAATGAGAGATCTCGATAAGCCATTATACTTATCGAGATGTCAAGTTCTCTGTATACCAAACTGGAGATCTCGAGGTAAAACTCAAAGTACAAAATGCAGACCAGTTCAATATCCAAGACTATCAATCAACTAACAATCTAATCAAGTTGGATTGAAAAGTCTACAAAAGCAGCTTGAAGAGTACAAGATCAAATGCTAAGATTAACTGGCAGAGTAAAGTCACGGGCGTACAAGATTAGCAAAGATACATTAAGCCAGAAATAGAAAGATTTGATTATCTAAAAATAGGGTTCAGTTCATGTTACATGTTGTGTAATAACCAGTGTTTACTGTTCTATAAAGTAAACACTGGATGTTTTGTGAGTCGTAACAATTTTAGATCAGAAAAATCTTGTATTCTCTCAAGGAAGAAGCTAAGCCCTTTATCAACAAAGAGCCTAAAATTTTTATAGCAAAACATTCTTAATTTTAATATAAAATTATGTGAGTTTTGAAAGATCCGTGTTCACTGTCCTTACTTGTTTAATTTCAGTATTAAAACATTTCTCTAGAAGATTTAATTTACTCTGTTCACCACCTTAAACAATTTAAGAAAAGCAGAAAAACACAAAAACACATTCACCCCCCTCTGTGTGATTCATTATCTAAAAGGGACCATTAGATTAGATTGATCTAATAGCTTAGATTAGTTTTTAATTTCCATTTTAATTTTAGTTTTTATTCGATCATGTGCCTATATATAGTACAAGCGTGAAAACGCTTCAAGAAAAGCAAAAGGTACAACAAGCCCTACACACTAGTCAACAAGTCTAGTCTATATATACAAACCAAAAATCTGCTGATACACACTACACACTAATATACATATAACAACTGTCACAACAACTCTGTCATCTAGCTCCATGGAAACTCTAGTCCTCCAAGCCTCGCAAGCTCCTCTAACATCTCTATGGCCCACTCCAAAAGAGCACATAGGCTCGTATACACACAAGTAGCTCCATGTAATCTATCCTCAGCTACCCTCTGGGTCACATGAATCTCGCTCCAAAGCTCCCTCACACTCCTGTCAATATCTATGGTCTCACAATGTGATGTAGCTCTTGAATCTATTTTAACAAGATCTCTCACTCCAAAACAAGAGCCTCAAACTGATGGTATGGAACAGGTCATGGGGTAAATTAAAAATATGCTCCTACAACTGAATGTCCATTAGAGTCAGAACCAACATGTGGGGGTTCCTCGAATAGGTACTTTCATATCAGGGGGTGGAATAGCTCGCAGAGGTGCAGCTGGCACAACATGAGGTAATATAGCTAACACTAGTGGGAGAACGGGGCATGGATCAGATCTAGGTGGAGATGATGGTCCAAGAACTGAAGGCTTTGAATGATCAGATGGTACAAGGATAATAAGATCTGTTATCGCCACTATCTGAAAATCAATACTGTAAGATAAGAATGTCATATCACAACATAAATCATATTGAATACCTACTATACAGCCACACTCAACCTCTCAGCATTCTATCTTTCTATTTCTTATTCCAAATCCTAACCCTCTACCCATTCCCGACTATCTAGGCTTATGTCAGTGACTTATAACTTGTAGTTCTGATATCAAACCTGTGACACCCTCCAAACCCGGGTTGGAAGTTTGGGGTTCACAACACATATACACACACAATATATAAATCTGTTTATGGAATAATATATATATAATGACCCTACACTACACAACCACGGATCGCAACAGGTTAAAGTATGAACACAAGCCACAACCTTATTTATATTACAACGTACCAAATCCCAACTAGTTTAACTTACATCTGATTAACAAACATTATTACAAACTTTCAAACTCAAAACTAAAACAAAAGTCTCCAGTTAGCTTGATCCAACTCAACCTGGAATCCTAGTTTGCACACTGGTATGGGAATCCTCGCTACCAACAACTTCTTTCTTAAGTGGAAAAGAACATAAATAGATTCACTAGAGTGAGCTAACTAGCTCAGCAAGTCACAGTGACAATACTGAGATTAAACAATGATCAAATGAAATGATTTAAGGAATCAAGTTTCTTGTTAAGCAATGATAAGAATTGGATACTCACTTTTAATTTAAAAACCAACATTAGGCTGCTGATCAGTCACGTACTAACCCCGAGCAAGGCACACAACTCTACTCTATAAACTGGATCCAAGGAACAGATTGACTTAATACAACCACGAATTTGGTCCATATTTTGAAAACCATCCAATTCTATGATAACAATATAATAACCAATGTAATAAACAAAATCATAAACAATAGTGACAAGATATTCGTCTCAAAGCATAGGATAATTCATGGGCACCATAACGGTATAACAAGGTTTTGTGGAGGGTATGAAGGTTTGTACGTTAAATAATTCCATTTCGGTAATTGGTGTACTATATAAATGTATTTGTGGAGTAGTATTGTATGTATGTGGTTCATATCTGGGAATCTAACAATCAATGGTTTAAAAAGAATAAGGATTATGGCTTAAGTATCAATTGAATTGATCAGGGTTCAAGGGTAAGCAATTCAAAGCACTTGCAATATAAAACAGAACTATTTTGAATACATATCACAAGAAAGTTCAGAGATACTTGCCTTATCTCGATTGACCTTCACTTTACTTGCAAACGTCTATCGATTCTTACTCACTGACTACTTTCTTTCCCTTTCTATGCCTCGATTCCTTTGCTATATATTACAAGTATCTATCAATACTCATTCTCATCTTATCCTTATCGTCACGTAGACGTTATAAGCTTCTATTTATCCTTCGTTTTACCCAAATTTGATGTACGGATTGAAAGTTATGACGAAACCGTCAAATAATGAATATACAGGCATATAAAACATTAATTAGATCACACATAGCACATAGCACGTAAGGTATTTGATAAAAATAACTTTTCAAAGAGGGTTATGGGTTAATATTATTTTTTTGGATATTTAATACGAATTTTTGAATATTTTTCGGAATTAAAACGGGCAAAGAATCATTTTATAAATAATTAACAAGGTTCGAATACCCGAATCTGACTTCAAAATCATTTAATAATGATTACCGAGCCTTGAACATAATTTAGAAAAATATTTTAAAGCTCAAAACTATTTTTCAGAATTTTTAAACAAAAAAATATTTAAATCTAATTAAATAATCAATTAAAATTAATCAATTAATAAATTTATATTTAAATTAATTGAGCAATTAAATAATTAAATATTAACTAAAATTAATTAATATAATAATTCAGATTTATTTTTTAATTAAAAATAATTTTGGAATTAAAATAATGATTTTTGGAATTTTTAAATTTTAAAAATAAATTTCTGAAATTAAAATAAATAGAAAATATGATTTTTTTAAAATTTTTAAAATATGAATCCTATTTTTGCAAATTCCAGAAACTACAGGGACTATCCTTCACCATCTTCAAAAGTATAGGGACCAAAATGCAATTTTGCAGTTTTCTCGCCGGAAAATGACGGGTTCGCCGGAGTTGGAGACTTCGGTACCCTTCGGCCACCATTGGCTCCTGAAACAATCTACTCAACACCAGGAATACAACCATATAATTCAATCACACAAGTAACCCCTGAGTTGGCCGGAATAACTCGAAGAAAACTCACCGAACGACGAGTTCTTCTTTTCTCCAGCCAGCTCGATTCTGGTATTGTCTGTTCATCAAACCACCACCAATCGATTCTTTTTTACAATCTCTATACATTGGTATCAATCAATTTCAATAACAACCCCTAGATCAAAAACCCCTAATTTCAATTGAAAACATTCAAACGGTTTATAAACCCTAATTTCATAATTTGAAGATCAAACAGAAATTTAAACATGTTATTGAACTCCAAATCACTATTATGACATACCAAAATGATCAGAATTAAATTTTCTACAACATGCAAGCATCAAATCACATAAAAAAAATATCAAAATCAAAAATTTATAATTTAATCCAAATTAATTATGTTAGGTAATGAATACAACACAGAGGGGGGGTGAATGTGTTTTAGATATTTTTAAGGCTTTTTGAATATTTGTTGCTTGGTTAACTAAGAAAATTAGAAGTGCAGTAATATTAGGTTAACTGGAATAAAACAATGTACACAATATTCCAAAACTCACTTAATTTTGTATTAAAATTAAGCTTGTGTTTTGCTACAAATCATGGGTTCTTTTGTAAGTCAAGAACTCAGCTTCTTCCTTGAGAGTTACTAGAAAAAAAACTAAATCTATTTGATACAACATTTAAAAGCAAAGGACTAGTGCTTGCTTTATAGATTAGTAAACACATGTTTTTACATCATGCAATAAGATGTACTAAACCCTACTTTAAGTTATCTCGAAAGCTTTCCATTTCTGGATTAGTGTATCTTTGCATATCCTGTAGATCTGTGAATTTCCTTTGTCAGTTAATATTGGCCTTTGATCTTGTACTCTTCAAGCTACTTTTGTAGACTTTTCAATCTAAGTGATCAGATCATTTGTTGATTGATAATCTTGAATATTTAACTTGTCTGCATTCTGTACTTGAGGTTCATATCGAGATCTTCAGTTTGTTCTATAGAGAATTGACATCTCGATAAGTATAATGGATTATCGAGATCTCTTAGTTCTCTATAAGTGTCTTTGACTTGTCGAGGTCTCTTAGTACTATATAAGTGAAGTTGGCTTGTCGAGGTCTCCAAATTTCTGCATGTGGAAATGACCTGTCGATATCTCCAATCTTCATATCTTCATTTTGACTTGTCGATATCTCTGAGTTCTCTAATGCAGAAATGACTTGTCGATATCTCCAGATTTGAAACAGTTCCAGATGCAGTTACTGAAAAGGCCATCTGGAACTGAAAGGGCCATTCTTCAAGGTCCATCCTTAGATATCCATTTTAAAAGTCTTGCAAGTTCTTCTGCATATTTTCCATCTTTTTCTTCCTTTTCAACCTTTGCTCTTACATTTCTTTCATCCCTTTCTCTCACCCATACACATAATACAGCCTTCCCAGCCCTTGTAATAGTATCCTTATCCTTCATCAAGCTAATCACTCTTTTGAATTATGTGGTTGAGAGTTTGTCCATTAAGTTGTTTCCAAGTAGAGTGAAGGTGCCATCATCATAATATATCCTGATTTCTGTATAGGATACAACCCAGACTCTGACTATTTCTTCAGCTAACTGTTGAAAGTATTCATCATCTGTGATGCACCAATCTAGTGGCAGAAAGTCAGATTGATCAAAACAGTTCCAGATGGCCCTTTCAGTAACATGTAATTTCTTTAGTTTTCTTCTAACAGATTTGAAATGAGTTTTGGTTGGCGGCTTGAATGAGGTTAGGTTTGTGATTTTCTTCAAGGTGAAATGGCTAGATGTGATTGGTATTTTGAGTAGGGTGTTTTTAGTTGGGTTGTACAAAAACTTGGGCTTAGAGGTCAAAGATAGATGAATGTTTGAGCTTATAGGTTTAGTGGCTTGAGCATGCTGGATTTGAATTGACTGGACACTTTTCTTTGTTTATGAATCATCCTCCTTCTTCTTCCTTCTTCTCTCATCACTTTTCTTCTTATCATTCCCCTTTTTCTTAGAATTTCTTTTCTTCTCATCTTCGTCGATGCTAGTTTCCTTGGAGGATTAAATTGGATTTGAGCTAGAAGGTTTTTGATCATCTTTCTTCTGCTCATCATCATCCAAGTCATCCTTATTGATTTGAGTTTTGGGCAAATTGGCTTTAGGATTTCTTAAATATCTCCCCAAAATCCTTATCATCTCTATATCTTCATCAGTCTTGTTCTTTTTGGTCTTCAATCCAGTTTCCAAAGTCATCATAAGCTTTTTGTGTGCCATGACACAATGTCTGGGAAAAAGAGAGTTCTTGAGTTCCTTGGTGGTTGGACAGATGTATGCCACTCCCTTGCTTGGCTGGAGATATACTTCTGGAAAAGCAGCTTCTTGAGCTTTTTGTTATTCCTTAAGCAAAAGAGTGTCTTTATTGATTAGTCTGTTGGCTTTTTCAATGAAGATATCCAATTCAGATGCCCTTCTTGATATAAGAAAATTAAAGGACACCTGCATGCATCTGTCTACACCTGAGTCATTGATGTTTATCACAACTCTCTTTTCCTGAAAATTACACTTGATTACCAAAATCACCCTTATGAAGTTTATGGTCTTTTTTAAAGCCCTCTTGTAGGTGATAAAGTTTTTGTTAATAGAAGCCCTGAGAGCCTTTAGCAAATCTTTAAATTCCTTGCTCAAACTAGGTCCCTCAACTGCTTTTATGAGCCTCTCCATTCCAACATCAACTTCTTGAGATTTGCCTTTATTAGCAGCTTGAACAGATGTAGATGTTTGGGATGATCTTAGTTGCCTAGCCTCAATCTCCCCCTTAGGCTTGTTAGCCCGCAGGATAAAAGATGTAGGGATTTCAGGCCTCACAGCTTCTGGAAGTGCAGGCAGTGGAATGTTGAGTGCACCCATGATGGCTCCCAAAGACACTGAATTTTGCATTTTTATGTGCTTATGAGAGTCCGCCAGGGTCTGGATATCAACCTGTTGACTTGCCACCATTGATGTGAGTTGTGATACTTGAGTTGTTAGAGACTCATTGGATGAATGTAAGGTAGAGACTTGAGATTGAAGAGCCTGGATTTACAAGTTGGTTGATGTTGATATAGGTTGTTGAGAGATGGAAGATATGGAAGTGCCAAATGTTGCTTGAACAGCTTCTTTGATTCCTTCCATTAGAAGAGAAAATGGTTCATATCTACTTTGATGAAGTTGATTCAGCTTGAGTCTAGTGTCATTTGAATTTTTAATGTGCTGTTGAACTACCTCATGCAAAGCCACAAAGGATTGCCTTAGATTTTTTATGTTTGCATTCATTATAGTTAAATAAAATCTTTCCATCTGTTCTGCAAAGGTCTTGAATTTTAATTTGATCTCAACTAATGAAGGGAAAATTTCATCCATCTTCTCCCTCACCAACTTTCTGGTTTTATCTTGATGACTAGTCAAAGTCACTTGTAGTGCTTTACCAAATAGGTGAAAAGCCTTGATTTGAGCCTTATAGACTTCATTGACTGTATCATAGACTTCCTGTGGAGTGAGGATCTTGGCATTACTCCCCAAAATGGTAATAAATTCCTCTATGAACCTTGCCAAGACCTCATCCATCTCTAATGTGAAGTCCTTAGAAAGCTAAGTATCCTCGTTGCCATCCTGCTCAGCTTCATTCACTATCTTCTACTTTTTCTTTTTAACATCTTCATTATAGGTAAGCAAAATGGTATGATAATCTTGATTTGCATATCTGCAGTGAGCAGATGGTGTGTGATGTTTGCAAGGCTTGAGAGTTAATCAACCAGAAAGTCATCCACTGTGTTTGGTTGGGAATGAGAATTTTTTAATCATTGTTGGATTAGGTGAGAGGGTTATTGTGTAGGGTTGGATATTGAAGGAATATCTATAGGTTGTAAAGTGGAGGGTAGATCTTTAATAGAATCACCTGTGATAGATGTCATAGTTTGACTCACAGGTTGAACTGTGGTTATGACAGTTTGTTGTTCTCCACTTGTGGTGGGAACCTCCATTGGAATTGGATGGGAGTTAACTAGGTTAATGTCATGTACTCTATTCTCAAACCCTTGCTCATTTTCGAGTGAGCTTGCACTTGAATCTGCTAAACTTGCCTCCCCAATAGCAGGATCATTGTAATATCCGGGATATATCGTGTAATTATTTTTGCTAATAAATAATTATTATTTATGTTCGGTATTTATTCTGTGAATTATTTGTTAAGTGTTAAATGTGTTTGGATGTTTGAAAATAATATTAATTGAGTATTTTAATTTTCATATGTCCAAAATAAAATATAGATAATTGTCATATCTTCCTATTTATTTTTATGTTGACTTATGATTTTATAGAAAATATATGGATTTTATAAAATCTTTTTCCGAGTATTTAAAAACTATTTTCTACAATCGGGAACAAACCGACGTCATCCATTTTTACATTTTTATAACCCGAAACTCTTCCGAGAACTCCATGCTAACCTAATTGCAATATTCCGAGCATTTTCCATGTTTCAACTTTTTCGATCCGGCGTACAGTTTGTCCTGCGCGGGTCCCGGCATAACATGTTCGATACATTATTCATTTCGGTAAATCAATAAAACTCGTATTTTCGATAAACGGGATCTTTTTATTAAACTATGACAATTAAAACCTCGTAATACGTGTAACCAGGCGCTGAGACCAAGACCGTAGTACAAATTGTACTGTTTTGGATAATTATCCCGAAAACCGGTACCGTTTGGATCAGTTTTTATAAATAAACGTACCATTTTATATCCGGAATGATCCAACGGGATACTAATTTTTCATAATTATAAATAGCCTTTACCATATTTTATTTCGATTTCTCCGGCGAAACAGTGTGTTTTCCGACGACCCCCCTGTAAATTACAATGTAGTACCTGGACTTTTGGGGATGATGCAGTTTGGTCCCTGAAGTTTCCAGAGTTTGCAAATATAGGATTCCTGTTTTAAAAATGTTCAAAAATCATATTTTCTATTTATTTTAATTATAAAAATCCGTTTTTAATTTCTGAAAATTCCAAAAATTATTATTTTAATTCCAAATATTATTTTTAATTCAAAAATAAATCTGAATTAATTAGTTAATTAATTTCAGTTGATATTTAATTGATTAATTGGTCAATTAATTCAAAAATTAATTGATTAATTGATTTAATTAATTATTAATTGATTTTAATTAATTATTTAATTAGATTTAATTATTTAAATAATTTCGAAAAATAATTTCGAGCTTTAAAATATTATTTTAAATTGTTTTCAAGGCTCGATAATTATTATAAAATTGTTTTGAAACCAGATTTGGCCAACCGAACCCTGTTTATTACTTTGAAATTGATCTAACGACCCGTTTTGTCACACCCCCAACTTAACCAACAAATTGAATATAACTATTACAATATTTAAAAATAAGTAAACACAACATAATCCAAGATCTTACAGTTTAGGGTTTGGAACAGCCCAACACTACCATCTATTACAACTGATTTTAATATCGATTCCTCACACATAACTATCTCTTATTCTACCTGAGCTCGAACATACGCATCAGCGTCATAGGTCTTACGGGCGGTCTGCTTGAACCTAACCATAGCTTCTAGCTGAAATATCAGGGTAAAGCAAGAAGTGAACCAAATGCTCAACAAGTGCTAAACAATACGATACAAAACATAAATTGAGATATATTAAAGAATGTCAATGTGAAGACATAACCAATGATAACATGAGATAGAACTTTGGGTGATGGCATCATTTGCTTGTATAAAAAAAATTTAAAATCATATCTTAATCAAAATCATTTTATGACGCTACGGATTACAGCCGGTGATCAGCCGCGAAGTAATCCCGAACCTCTCTGGGTTCTAAAACATTAATAGGATTCTTAGACAACTTTTAAGCCTAGATTATAAGTGTGGAAAGGACTCGCGTCTCAGTCCAGATCCACTATTCAAAGAAAACATTTATCCCCCTTTGGGATTGAAAATCCACATTTTATTCATTTCAAAAACTGATGCCGATTTATGACAAAATAAACATTTTTATCAAAGGATTATAGATCAACTTGAAACACTGGAAATATGATACTAAATCTCAGGGCCATGATCCACTAGACTTTACTCTATTAGGGTAACTGAAAGGTTTTCATATATGAAAACTTGGACAAGGAAATTTAGTGAGGCTATTGGATATTATGAAGGGGTAATGACAAACTAGGCTTAAAGCAATGGTTTCTCGACAAGGTGCAAGTACTAGATAATCAAGAAGATAAGCTTCATGAATACTAAGGGTGTTAAGGTATGAAGAAATGACCTTTAACTCAGGATATATCAGAATTGTCAAGCTTTAGGATAAGAAAGAGGGGTATCAATCAATTAGGGACATCTTTGATAAATATCTGGCTTTCAGGTATCAAGCTAAGGTTCTATAGGGGTTCAAGTATCAGGATGAGATATCAATACTTAGGAATCATTAGCATGTTAATCAAGAGGATCAACCAAGTGTTATAACAACTATTTATTTTATCATGGCATTCAAATTACTTTAATATACTTATCATGAAAAGACTTTTGAACTACTTGCAATACGTACTCGAGGGTTCATGGCATTTCTATATGATTCAAAGATAATCATAAGATACGCTTGATTTAAATATATCAAAATAACTCAGGATAGTTGCATCAATATATATAAACTATTTGTAGTGAATATGAAAGACAAGTTGAATTACTTGCCTTGAGAAAGGCTGGTCTGGTCTGACTGGTAGGAGCAACTGGAAGCTTCACTCGACCTTTATGGCAAGTTTACCCTCGTCTCGACATCCTAGATAAATAATAATAATCCTCATTATAATATATTCTCACCAACTTAACCTATTTACAACCCGAAATTAAACACGAATGACACTTAGGCCTATATGCACTTAATTTATATTCACCTTCAAAATATAATTGCACACAAAGCCACATATACTCACATATCATATTTTAATACCAAATAATACCACATACACCATAATGCAACACTAGGCTTGGATGATCACGATCCCCAACTTAAGTCACTTAGTCGCTATACTAGACAAAGTCTCCAAATTTTGGCTTCCTAACTCGATGTGCCTTTACTAAACTATCCAAGACCTATTGACCCTCACTTGGGCCTTTTGCTCTAATGACTTTATACTATCTTACAACGATGGTGGTCAACCTAGATCTCACTCCTAAGTGTTCTAAAACTATGTGATAAGTGAAAGTGCTCACTGGTGTAAATTTCAGAATGACATCTATGGTTTCTTGAGTGCATTAGACACCCTTAAACTACTAGTTTTCCTCCAAAACTCTTACACAAGACTCTCTTGACCTTAGGGCATCTCCCAAACTTGATGTGGCTCAAGGGCCTGGCTTGGGCCTCCTTGGACCTAAGCTTAAAGTCCATGGTTCCCCTGTTTTTCTGGGCAGAAAACACCCTGACTTGAATTAAGTTGTGACATATGGTTCTAACTCATATTCTGTGAACTATGGTTGGAAAAACTTCTCTGACACTCCCTCTAACTAATTCCCAACAGGGCCTAATGAGGGCCTACCCATGACATGGTCAAAACTTCTTAATTCTAAGTTGCAACAAAACTGTCCCCTGCTGGACAGATTTTGTGATTCCACTTGTGCACCTAACCAAACGACTTGGAAACCTCCAACCAACACCTAAAACCTTTTATATACTCCTAATGCTAGCTTCTGATGGCTTGGGCCTTAAAGTGCACATCAATGACATAGTCAAAACTCACTCTAAACCTCAGGGTACTAAACTGATTTTCTGCAGAAACTAAAACTCTCCTTTCTCCAAGGCTTAGAATATTCTTTATAAATTAAAAATAAAGGAAATAAATAAACTTTTACTTTGGAAAATCATGTACTACACATAAAAATTTTATAATGCAGAAATTCTCACTAACACATCATGAAATCATTGATCATATTTACTTTCGACTTTAATATTATACCAAAACCACAAATAATATTACACGAAAATGCCGGTCGTAACACGTTTTAATTTCGAAAAATGTTTTAAAAATCATTTTAAATACCCGAAAGCCTGCTTATGACCCGAGACTTCTTTATAAATGATATATCATTGATTGTTTGACGTGTTATGTGCTATATATGACTTGTTGGTTGACTGTCGGTCTATATGTTCGGTGTTTACTTGTTTATAGCGTAACATTCAATTCGTTAATCGGATTTGGGTAAAACGAAGGGTAGATAGAAGTATGTTTCGAATACAATCGCATAAGTTGATTATTGATAGATGCTTATAATATGTGAGCAGAAGAGGCAAGGCGTAGGAAAGGGAAACAGATAGTCGAGGAGTAGACGGTTGTGATTGGAAGTTAGTGTAGTATAGCAAGCTAGTACCAGGTAAGTGTTCTGAACTTTCTCGAGATATATTGTAGATAATTGATAGTCCTATTTTATATTGCAAGTGCTTTGAAGCACTGAACCCAAAACCCTGATTCCAGTTATTGATCTTGAGCCGTAAACCTTATTCTTTCTAAACCATTGACTGTTGTATACCCAAATACGAACCACAAATATACGATACTACTCCACAAATACATACAAACTAAATACCAAACACTGAATCAAATTACTTATATATTCAAATCATCGTACCTTATGCTTGAAAGACCAAATCCTTGTAACCCTGAAACATTGATTCCTTAGTTATCCAATTCTTTCATTACCTTACAGCCAAGCTTTGAAATTGCCATATTGATCATTTCTAAAGATTGAAACCATTTTATTATCGAACATCCAATGTTGTTTATGATTCTGTTTATTGCTTTACATTGTTTATTCTGTTATTATGTTAGAATTGGATTGTTTTTATAAAATTGTGGACCAGATTCGTGGTTAGACCAGATTAATGGTCAAGCTAGGCCAATGTGTGCCTTGGATCCAGTAGTTAGAACAGTGCTGTGTGCTTTGCTCGGGGTTAGTGCGTGACTGATCAGCAGCCTAACCTTGGTTTTTAAAATGAAAATATAATATCCAATTCTAAATCATAATTCATTGTTCACTTGATATCATAACCCTTTTCACTTGATGATCATTATTCTCAGTCTTATCATTGAGACTTGCTGAGTTAGTTAGCTCATTTGTGCGATGTTGTTTATGTTCTTTTCTAGTTAAGAAGGAACCAGTTGGTAGCGAGGATCTCTAGTCCAGCGCTAGAGATAGGGGTTCAGGTTGATCGAGTTAAGCTAGTAGGCATCTTTTGGAATAATTTAAGTTTGTAAAAGTTTGTAATAATGCTTAATACTCAGTTCTGAGTTTGAATAGTTGGGATTTGGACGGTTTGTAATATAAGTGTGTGTTTGGCTTGTGTTCATACTTTAACCTGTTGTGATCCGTGGTAGTTGGTAAGTAGGGTCACTGTATGTTATTATTATCTTTATTACTTTTATAAGCAGGTTATAAATAAGGTGTGTGTGTGGACCCCAAACTTCTGACCCGGGTTTGGAGGGCGCCAGAGGTTTGGTATTAGAGCTACAGGTTATAAGTCACTGACACAAGCCTAGGTTGACGGGAATGGGTAGAGGGTTAAGATTAGAAGTAGGGAATAGAAAAATAGAACGTTGAGATGTTGAGTGCTACGGTATAATAGGTATTAATATGATTCACGTCGTGGTTCGAGATTTTTATATTGTGATATGATTTCAGATAGCATCGATGGCCGACTCTTTCATCCCTGTATCAGCTGATCACTCAGAGCCCTCAGTTAGAGTACCATCTTCAGATCCCCGTCCTGTTGTTCCACCAGTGTTATCTATTCTACCTCCACCTGTGTTGCAGCCCGTACCACTGCAGGCTATTCCACCCCCAGGTATGAGGCCACCTATCAGAGGACCACCACCTGCTGATTCAGGCTTTACTAGTCATTCAGTTATAGGAGTACCTTTCCAGTTCTCTTCCTATCCTGTCCTATATCATCAGTTTGAGGCTTGCCTTATGGAGCAGCAATTCCTACAGGGTCAGATTCAGGAGTTATTACATATCATGCGTACCAGAGAGGTTGGGAGTGGTGAGAGGCGACTCAGAGAGAGGCTTCAGGTGTTTCGTAGAGCAGCTGTTGTGAGGATTACTGAGGCTACACATGAGGACATCACCCACAATTTTCTAGTGGAGTGGGCTAAGTGGGTTCTAGAGGAGCTTGAGGAGATTGGAGGTCCAGACTTGCCATGAGTCAGAGATCCAGAAATGGAGATACTGATCAGAGTTGTTATGGCTGTGTAGTATATATAGTAGCGTGTAGTATGTATCAGTAGACTTTTGGGTTGTATTATAGATTAGATCTGCTAACTAGTGAGTAGGTTGTTGTATCCTTTTGCTTTTACTTCCGAAGCGTTTTTACGCTTGTACTACCTAAAACTTTTTGATCTATATATATCAGTACCTTTTCCTTTCTAGTATTGTTATTTACTTTACTGCACCTGTTTTACTTTACCTTATTTATTACACCAGTTATACCCCTGTGATACCATGTACCCTATTTCCATAACTGTTTATAATCTGTAAGGAAACATGCAATTTACTTAGTTCAACTGTTACAACTGTTTTCAAAAAGAGATATTTTTGTTTTACCAAAACTTTTCTTTTATGCAAAGGATTTAATTTAAAAGCTAAATAAGTTGTTTGATTCTTTACATAAAATGCCTCCCAGAAGAAATACCCGCACCAACACCCAGAATGAAGAAACCAACAACAACAATAATAACAACCAAGATAATACAAACCACAATGCAAACCCTGGACCCGTAGACCCAGTAATAGCCCAGATTCTCCAAATCTTGGTCCAGCAAACAGTTCACCTAGCACAACAACAACAAAGACAGACCAATCCCCAGGTAACTTTCAAAACTTTTCAGGTAGTAAACCCACCAGAATTCAAGGGTTCCTTAGAACCAATTGAAGCAAATGTTTGGTTAAAGGAAATAGAGAAGTCATTTGCCTTGGGGAAAGTGAAGGAAGAACAGAAGGTTGAGTTAGCAAGCTATTATTTGAAGAATGAAGCCACCTATTAGTGGGAAACTGTGAAGACATTGGAAGGAACAGAAGTTATTACTTGGGAGAGGTTTAAGGAATTGTTTTTAGAAAAATATTTTCCCCAGTTTGTTCAGGATTAGATGGAGCTAAAGTTTTTAGAATTAAAGCAAGGAAATATATCGGTGGCAGATTATGAGAGTAAGTTTGAAGAGTTGTCAAGGTATGTGCCGTCATATGTGGATACTGATAGGAAGAAGGCCAAAATATTCCAGCAAGGTCTGAAGCCATGGATCAGAGGAAAGGTAGCCATTTTTGAGTTGGATACTTATGCAGGAGTGGTACAGAAAGCCATGATTGCAGAGACAGAGAGTGAGATGTCACAGAAGGAGAAGGAAAGTAAGAAAAGGAAATTTGAAGGGAATGAAGGTTAGTCACAACCAAGGAAATTTCCAAATTTTAAGAAAGGCAAGTTTCAGCCGGGGAGAAATTTTAATTTCAAGAGGGAAAATACAGGCAACGAAGGCCAGGGCAACCGTCCGGTTAATGTGAATCAGCCGAATCAGTTGAGATTAACTTTTCTAGATTGCCAGATATATGGGAAGAAACATGGAGGAGTTTGTAATAAGTTGAATGTGGTTTGTTTCAAGTGCAATCAGAAAGGGCACTATTCGAGGGAGTGCCGAAATCAGCCAGCAAGAGAGCCAGCAAACAAGGATCAGCCTATCCGGAATCCAGCAGTGAAGGTTCCAACCATTGGATTTACATGCTTTAAATGTGGGAAGCCAGGACATATAGCCAGGGATTGCAAGACACCAGCCCAAGTTGGTAATGCATTGAGAATTATGGGATCTACCCCAGCAGTGAATGAGACTCCAAGGGCTAGAGTTTTTGATATGTCTGTGAAGGACGCTATCCAGGATACTGATGTTGTGGCAGGTATGCTTAATATAAATTCTTTATGTGCCAAAGTGTTAATAGATTCGGGAGCAACTCGATCATTTGTTTCACAAGATTTTGTTAGTAAGTTAAATTGTTCAGTTGAGTATCTAATTGAAATAATGACTGTGGAATTAGCAAATCAAGAACGTGTATAAGTTAATCAAGTTTGTGGGAATTGTGAGATTGAGATTTCCGGTAGTAAGTTCTGTGTAGATTTGATACCATTTAAGTTAGGAGAATTTGATGTTATCTTAGGAATGGATTGGTTATCTAAGCACGATGCCCAGATAGATTGTCGAAATAAGAAGGTAATGGTGAAGATGCTAGACGAAAGGATAGTAACGTTCAAGGGCCAGAAGAAAGCAAAGAAGTTCTTAACAATGATTCAAGCCAAGAAGTTACTACGACAAGGATGCGAGCATTTCATTGCTTATGTGATTGATAGAAGCCAGGAGCCAGCAAAACTTGAAAATATCCCAGTGGTTAATGAATTTCCAGATGTGTTTCCCGATGAGTTACCAGGACTTCATCCAGATAGAGAAATTGAATTTGTGATTGACTTAGCACCTGGAACAGAACCAGTATCCAAGGCCCCGTATAGAATGGCGCCCGTTGAGATGAAGGAACTAGCGAAGCAATTGCAAGAGTTTTTAGAGAAAGGAGTAATCAGACCTAGTGTATCCCCGTAGGGTGCACCGGTATTATTTGTCAAGAAGAAGGATGGAAGCATGAGACTGTGCATCGACTATCGGGAGCTCAACAAGCTTACAATCAAGAACAAGTATCCGTTACCCAGAATTGATGATTTATTTGACCAATTGAAAGGAGCCAAGTACTTCTCCAAGATCGACTTAAGATCGGGATATCATCAACTAAAGATTAAGCCAGAAGATATACCAAAGATAGCTTTTAGGACGAGGTATGGACATTATGAGTTTTTAGTAATGTCTTTTGGATTAACCAATGCCCCGGCAGCGTTTATGGACCTGATGAATAAAATTTTCAAGGAATACTTGGATAAGTTCGTTATTGTGTTTATAGACGATATTTTGATATATTCAAAGACGAAAGAGGATCATGCAGAACATTTAAGAATAGCTTTGGAGACTTGAAGGAAAAAGAAGTTTATATGCTAAATTCTCGAAGTGTGAGTTTTGGCTACAGGAAGTTCAGTTCTTAGGACACATAGTTAGTAATGAAGGAATCAAAGTGGACCCAGCGAAGATTGAAGCAATTACAAATTGGGAAAGACCGAGAACACCAACATAGGTAAGAAGTTTCTTGGGATTAGCAGGATATTATCGTCGATTCGTTCAAAATTTCTCAAGGATTGCAACACCATTGACAAAGCTTACACAGAAAAATGAAAAGTTCATATGAAACGATAAATGCGAAGAAAGTTTTCAGGAATTGAAGCAAAGATTAATCATGGCACCTGTTTTGTCACTTCCCGACGATCAAGGAAATTTCATAATTTATAGCGATGCTTCTCATAAAGGATTTGGATGTGTTCTAATGCAGCACGATAAGGTGATTGCGTATGCGTCAAGGCAACTGAAACCACACGAACAGAAATATCCTAATCATGATTTGGAGCTAGCAGCCATAGTTATCGCTTTGAAAATTTGGAGACATTATCAATATGGAGAAAAATACGAGATTTACACGGATCACAAAAATTTGAAATACATATTCACACAGAAGGAGCTTAATATGAGACAGAGGAGATGGTTATAATTGATCAAGGATTATGACTGTACAATTAATTATCATCCCGGTAAAGCGAACGTTGTAGTGGATGCGTTGAGTCGGAAAGAAAAGTTAAATATGTTATCAGTACCCAAAGAAGTATATAAGGAATTTCAGAAACTGGAATTGGATATTAGAGTTTGCAAGCCTGATGAAGTAAAAGTGTATAGTATGACTTTCCAGCCGGAGTTGTTAGAGAAGATAAAGAAGTGTGAAGAAGAAGTAATGGATCAGGACATAAATTGTTTGATAAGTGAAGAATTGTGCACGCAAAAGGACGATCAAGGTATTCTTAGATTTTCTTCTAGAATTTGGATTCCACCAGTAACGGAGTTGAAGAATGAAATTTTACAGGAAGCTCATAGTTCAAGGTATTCAATCCATCCGGGGAGTACCAAAATGTACAGAGATTTAAAGGAAAATTATTGGTGGCTAGATATGAAGAGGAATATTGCGGAATGGGTTAACAGAAGTTATACATGTCAGAGAGTTAAAGCAGAGCATCAGAGACCAAGTGGATTACTACAACCATTGGAGATTCCAGAGTGGAAGTGGGAGCATATTGCCATGGATTTCATAAATGGATTACCAAGGACAAAAGCTAATCATGATGCCATCTGGGTTATAGTAGATAGACTTACCAAGTCAGCTCATTTTCTGCCTATAAATGAAAGATTTTCACTCGACAAGTTAGTCCATATCTACTTGAAAGAAATCGTAGTTCGTCATGGAGTTCATGTATCTATCGTATCCGATCGAGATCCAAGATTTAATTCAAGATTTTGGAAGAGCTTTCAAGAATGTTTGGGAACAAGACTAAATATGAGTACGGCTTACCATCCACAAACGGACGGCCAGAGTGAAAGAACGATCCAGACAATCGAAGACATGTTACGTGTTTGTGCTATTGATTTCAAAGGAAGTTGGGACGATCATTTACCCCTCATAGAATTTGCTTACAATAACAGTTATCACGCCAGTATTGGGATACCACCCTATGAAGCTCTCTATGGACGCAAATGCAGATCTCCAGTATATTGGGACGAGGTAGGAGAATGCAAAATACTTGGACCTGAATTAGTGCAGTAGACAAAGGAAGTTGTTGAAGTTATCCAGAAGAGATTGATAGCAGCACAAGACCGTTAAAGGAAATATGCAGATTAATCAAGGAAAGACATGGAATTCGAAGAAGGGAATTTGGTATTACTAAAAGTATCACCGTGGAAGGGATTAACTAGATTTGGAAAGAAAGGAAAGCTGAGCCCAAGATATGTCGGACCTTTTGAGATTCTAAAGCGTGTTGGCAAAGTAGCTTACGAGTTGGCGTTACCTCCGCACATGGAGCACATTCACAATGCTTTTCATGTATCGATGCTTAAGAAGTATAATCCAGACTCTAGGCATGTAATAGAATATGAGCCAATAGAGCTTCAGGAAGATTTGTCATATGTAGAGAATCCGATATAAATTCTACAGGAAAGAGAGAAACTACATAGAAATAAAGTAGTAAAGTTAGTAAGAGTTATGTGGAGAAACCCAAAGGTTGAAGAGTCAACCTGGGAGTTAGAAAGTGATATGAGAGAAAAGTACCCTCATTTGTTTTTTTAGGAGATTCTGAGGACAGAATCCTTTTAAGGGGGGAAGGATGTAATATCCGGGATATATCGTGTCATTATTTTTGCTAATAAATAATTATTATGTATGTTCGGTATTAATTCTGTGAATTATTTGTTAAGTGTTACATGTGTTTGGATGTTTGAAAATAATATTAATTGAGTATTTTAATTTTCATATGTCCAAAATAAAATATAGATAATTGTCATATCTTCCTATTTATTTTTATGTTGATTTATGATTTTATAGGAAATATATGGATTTTATAAAATCTTTTTCCGAGTATTTAAAAACTATTTTCTACAATCGGGAACCAACCGACGTCATCCGTTTTTACGTTTCTATAACCCGAAACTCATCCGAGAACTCCTTCCTAACCTAATTGCAATATTCCGAGCATTTTTCATGTTTCGACTTTTTCGATCCGGCGTACGGTTTGTCCTGCGCGGGTCCCGGCGCAACATTTTTGATATATTATTCGTTTCGATAAATCAATAAAACTCGTATTTTTGATAAACGGGATCTTTTTATTAAACTATCATAATTATCACCTCGTAATACGTGTAACCAGGCGCTGAGACCGAGATTGCAGTACAAATTGTACTGGTTTGGATAATTATCCCGAAAACTGGTACAATTTGGATCAGTTTTTATAAATAAACGTACCATTTTATATCTGGAATAATCCAACGGGATACTAATTTTCCGTAATTATAAATAGCCTTTACCTTATTTTATTTCGTACCGAAAATCATTTGCAGACAGTAATTATATAAATTTCCAGAGAAAATCTATATATTCATATAATCTTTCTGAGAATCAAACCAACAAATCAAGGTGTTAGTGATTTCTGTTTGGAAAGCTCGAGTAACCAAATCAAAGGTCTCGGAGTGTTCTATCAGTTTCTTCAAGTTACAGAACTGCAGAAACCAAGGTTTATTTTCTTTATTTTATTTATTTTCGAATTAATTTGATTAAAAATATGATTTTTTGTTCGGATGATTGTTTGAATGATTTGACGATTGCATGTTGTAGAGCTTGTTTCCCTGATGATTTTGATATATTATATGATTGATTTGGAGTTCAATAATATGTTCAAAATTGAGTTTAATTTTCGAATTTTGAAATTAGGGTTTATAACCAGTATGAATGTTCTTAATTGAAATTTAGGGCTTTTTGATCTAGGGGTTATTAGCTGTTGTATTATAGTGGGTTGTGTTCCTTATAAAATTTGCAATCGATTGGTATATAGCTCGTTAACAGAGGATGTCTGAATCGAAGGGAGTTGTGTTTTGAAGTTTACGTCGAGTTCGCCGGAAACCGGCGAACTTCTCGGCCAAATTTCGGCCCACTCAGGGATGGGTTGAGTGATTTGATGGCATGGTTGTGTTCCCGGTATTGTGTAGATGTGATCTGGAGGTGGTAGTAGCGTGAGCATCCCTGGATCGATTTCTCCGGCGAAACAGGGTGTTTTCCGGCGACCCCCCCTGTAAAATTACAATTTAGTACTTGGACTTTTAGGGATGATACAGTTTGGTCCCTGATGTTTCCAGAGTTTGCAAAAATAGGATTCCTGTTTTAAAAATATTTAAAAATCATATTTTCTATTTATTTTAATTATAAAAATCCGTTTTTAATTTCTGAAAATTCTAAAAATTATTATTTTAGTTCCAAAAATTACTTTTAATTCAAAAATAAATTTGAATTAATTAGTTAATTAATTTCAGTTAATATTTAATTGATGAATTGGTCAATTAATTCGAAAATTAATTGATTAATTGATTTAATTAATTATTAATTGATTTTAATTAATGATTTAATTAGATTTAATTATTTAAAAATGATTTAAAAATTCCAAAAAATAGTTTCGAGCTTTAAAATATTATTTTAAATTGTTTTCAAGGCTGGATAATTATTATAAAATTATTTTGAAGCCAGATTTGGCCAACCGAACCCTGTTTATTACTCTGAAATTTATCCAACGACCCGTTTTAATTCCGAAAAATGTTTTAAAAATTATTTTAAATACCCGAAAGCCTGTTTATGACACAAGACTTCTTTATAAATGATATATCATTGATTGTTTGACGTGTTATGTGATATATGTGACTTGTTGGTTGACTGTCGGTCTATATGTTCGGTGTTTACTTGTTTATAGCGTAACATTCAATCCGTTAATCAGATTTGGGTAAAACGAAGGGTAGATAGAAGTATGTTTCGAATAGAATCGTATAAGTTGAGTATTGATAGATGCTTATGATATGTGAGCAGAAGAGGCAAGGCGAAGAAAAGGGAAACAAATATTCGAGGAGTAGACGGTTGTGATTGGAAGTTAGTGCAGTATAGCAAGCTAGTACCAGGCAAGTGTTCTGAACTTTCTCGAGATATATTATAGATAATTGATAGTCCCGTTTTATATTGCAAGTGCTTTGAAGCACTGAACCCAAAACCCTATTTCCAGTTATTGATCTTGAGCCGTAAACCTTATTCTTTCTAAACCATTGACTGTTGTATACCCAAATACGAACCACAAATATACGATACTACTCCACAAATACATACAAACTAAATACCAAACACTGAATCAAATTACTTATATATTCAAACCATCGTACCTTATGCTTGAAAGACCAAATCCTTGTAACCCTGAAATATTGATTCCTTTGTTATCCAATTCTTTCATTACCTAACAGTCAAGCTTTGAAATTGCCATATTGATCCTTTATAAAGATTGAAACCATTTCATTATCGAACATCCAATGTTGTTTATGATTCTGTTTATTGCTTTACATTGTTTATTCTGTTATTATGTTAGAATTGAATTGTTTTTATAAAATTATGGACCAGATTCGTGGTCAGACCAGATTAATGGTCAAGCTAGGCCAATGTGTGCCTTGGATCCAGTAGTTAGAACAGTGTTGTGTGCTTTGCTCGGGGTTAGTGCGTGACTGATTAGCAGCCTAACCTTGGTTTTTAAAATGAAAAAATAATATCCAATTCTAAATCATAATTCATTGTTCACTTGATATCATAACCCTTTTCACTTGATGATCATTATTCTCAGTCTTATCATTTAGACTTGCTGAGTTAGTTAGCTCATTTGTGCGATGTTGTTTATGTTCTTTTCCAGTTAAGAAGGAACCAGTTGGTAGCGAGGATCCCCAGTCCAGCGCGAGAGCTAGGGGTTCAGGTTGATCGAGTTAAGCTAGTAGGCATCTTTTGGAATAATTTAAGTTTGTAAAAGTTTGTAATAATGCTTAATACTCAGTTCTGAGTTTGAATAGTTGGGATTTGGACGGTTTGTAATATAAGTATGTGTTTGGCTTGTGTGCATACTTTAACCTGTTGCGATCCGTGGTAGTTGGTAAGTAGGGTCACTGTATATTATTATTATCTTTATCATTGTTATAAGCAGGTTATAAATAAGGCGTGTGTGTGTGGACCCCAAACTTCTGACTCGGGTTTGGAGGGAACCACAATCATTGATAATTGAACTCCTAGCTTCAATTGTGAGTGTAATCTCAGCTAGGATTTTGAAGGGAGTTGTTCCTGCAAGAGGAACCTCCAATTGAATTGGAGAGGATTTAGATATCTTCCTCTCAGGAGTACTACCCTCAAACCTTACAACCGGTGAAGGTTGATTTGCACATGAAGGTGCATTGGAAACTACACTTGATATGTTTTCATATCCTATCTTTCTGTAAGTGAAGGCCCTCATAATATAATCAAACAAGAAAGACCATATCCTCCTTAGGTACTTCATGTTCAGGCTAGCCAGTTTGATTCTTTCACTATAGTTGATGAACTCCGTGAACTCGGCTAGCTCATCCTGTATTGGAACCTCCACCAAATTTTCAGTTGGAGTGCCCAAAGCTTGATTCACATCTTTCTCATTAAACTCCAATTATTGGCCTCCAAAAGAGCAGTTCACCACAATAGATACAGAGTTGTCATGCACAACTGTCCTCATTACAACTGATGTATATAATTTATACAGAACATCTAGGTATAGGATTGGGTTAGCAGTTAGAGCTCCTTCAAGATAAGACTCGGACAAAAATTTAACAAACCTGTTGAAACTGTCAAGAGCTTGATTAGCATCTGTAAAAGCGAGATAGTTGGTTACATCCTTGGGGATTGCAGCTCTAACATTGTTTAGTAGCATTTTAGAGGAGTAAATTTGAGCGGGTAAGAAAAAATTAGAGAGAAAGAGTTTGAAACGAGAGAGAGCGGTTGAGAATTGGAAAAATTAGGTCACTTAGAGATCCCGAAGGCGTAAAGAAGTGTATGTCGAGATGTCTGGGTATTTATAGGAAAAGGTAAATGACTTGTCTAAAAATGGATGTTTGGAATTTGCTTATCGAGAAGTCATACTGAGAGAATAGATACATATCGATATGTCATTTTCCTGACCCTTATCGAGAACTAGAAAATAACTTGTCGAGATGTTAAATAAATACCCAGTTTGTCCAGAATGGATTGAATTGTTTCCAATTTTTGTTTAAATAAATAAAAATAAAATAAGACTGATTTTATCAAAATTATTTTACAAAAATAATTTATTAAATTAAATTATCTCAGTTCTGAGTTATTGATAAGTCTAAAATGCATACTTGTAGAGAACTCTGTGAGTTAACACTTATAGAGAACTCTACAATGACTTATCGATAAGTCATAATAAAGCTTGTCGAGAAGTCCTTCGAGAAGTTAGAAAAATGACTTAACGAGAACTCAATCGAGAAGTCTTGAAATGGCTTGTCGGGAAGTCAATTAGGCTTATCCAGAACTCAGTTTTTCTAAGTACTTTTGTTCTTTTTGATTCTGTCTTGTGCTAATTTCACATTGAAAATGGAAATTAACATTTAGATAGTTTTCTTAGAATTGAAAAATTTTAAGCTAAATTGAGATTTCTGAAATATTTATAAGTCATATTCCAGTTAATTTCCAATTAAATAAAATTAATTTTTATTTATTAGAAATTAATCTGCTACAAAACATTAGCTGAGTTCTTTCCTTTAGGATGAAGAATTTAGCATTCCAGTTTTACCTACAAGTCTAGTGAAAGTTGTTTCATCCAAAGGGTTAGTAAAAATGTCTGTTAATTATTTTTCTGTTAGAACAAAAATAATCTCAATGGTACCATTTGCAGCATGTTCTCTAATAAAATGGTACCTTTCATCAATGTGCTTTGTTCTAAAATGATTAACTGGATTAGCCATAATAGATATAGCACTAGTATTGTCACACATAATTGGAATTTTGTGTAACACTAGGCCATAATCCATTAGTTGATTTCTAATCCAAAGCATTTGAGCACAGCAACTTCCAGCAACTACGTATTCAGCCTCAACTGTAGAAGTTGATATAGATTATTGTTTCTTGATATACCTGGATATAAGTCTTTGTCCAAGAAACTGACAGCTTCCACTAGTGTTCTTTCTGTCAACTCAACCCTGCATCCAGCAAAATCTGCATCTTTGTATCCAACTGCTTCAAAACTTGTTCCCTTAAGATACCATAAGCCCAAGTTTGGAGTCCCCTTTAGGTATCTGAAAATTCTCTTCACAACCATCAAATATGATTCGTTTGGATTGGCTTGAAATCTTGCACACAGACATATTGCAAACATAATGTCTGGTCTACTAGCAGTTAAGTGTGGCGCCCTCCAAACCAGGGTCAGAAGTTTGGGATCCACACAAGAACACCTTATTTATAACCTGCTTATAACAATAAAAAAAAATAATAATAATATGTAGTGACCCTACTTACCGACTACCACGGATCGCAACAGGTTAAAGTATGTACACAAGCCACACACACACTTTATATTACAAACGTCCAAATCCCAACTATTCAAACTCAGAACTGAATATTAAACATTAATACAAACTTTTACAAACTTAAACTATCTCAAAAGCTGACAGCTAGCTTAACTCGATCAACCTGGACCCCTAGCTCTCGCACTGGATAGGGGATCCTCACTACCAATTGGTTCCTTCTTAACTGGAAAAGAACATAAACAACATCGTACAAATGAGCTAACTAGCTCAACAAGTCATAATGACAAGACTGAGAATAATGCTCATCAAGTGAAAAAGGTTAAGGTATCAAGTGAACAATGATTAATGATTTAGAATTGGATATTATATTTTTATTTTAAAACCAAGGTTAGGCTGCTGATCAGTCACGCACTAACCCCGAGCAAGGCACACAGCTCTGCTCTAATTACTGGATCAAAGGCACACATTGGCCTAACTTGACCACCAATCTGGTCTGACCACGAATCTTGTCCATAATTTTATGAAACAATCCAATTCTATCATAATAACAAAATAAACAATGTAAAGCAATAAACAAAATTATAAGCAATATTGGATGTTCAATAATGAAATGGTTTCAATCTTCACAAAGGATCAATATAGCAATTTCAAAGAATGGTTGTTAGGTAATGAAAGAATTTGATAACAAAGGAATCAAAGTTTCAAGGTTGCAAGGATTTGGTCTTTCAAAGCATAAGGTACAATGGTTTGAGTATGTAAGCAATTTGATTCAGTGTTTGGCATTTAGTTTGTATGTATTTGTGGAGTAGTATCGTATATCTGTGGTTCTTATTCAGTTATACAACAAACAATGGTTTAGAAAGAATAAGGTTTACGACTCAAAGATCAACAACTGGAATCAAGGTTTAGGGTTCAGTGCTTCAAAGTACTTACAATATAAAATAGGACTATCAATCAACTACAATATATCTCGAGAAAGTTCAGAACACTTGCCTGATATTAGCTTGTTATACTTCTCTAACTTCCAATCACAATCTCCTATTCCTCGACTATCTGTTTCCCTTTCCTACGCCTTCCCTAATCTGCTCACATATCATAAATATCTATCAATACTCAACTCATACAATTCTATTTGATATACACTTTTATCTACCCTTCATTTTACCCAAATCTGATTAATGGATTGAAAGTTATGCTATAAACAAGTGAACACCGAACATATAGACCGACCGTCAAACAAACAAGTCACATATAACACATAGCACGTCAAACAATCGATGACATTCCATTTATAGAGAAGTCTCGGGTCATAAACAGACTTTCGTGTATTTAGTATGATTTTTAAAACATTTTTCGGTATTAAAACGGGTCGTTGGATCAGTTTTAAAGCAATAAACGGGGTTCGGTTGGCCACATCTGGCTTCAAATAATTTCTAATAATTATCGAGCCTTGAAATCAATTTAAAGTAATATTTTAAAGCTCGAAATTATTTTTCGGAATTTTTAAATCATTAATAAATAATTAAATCTATTTAAATAATTAATTAAAATCAATTAATAATTAAATAAATCAAATAATAATTAATTAAATCAATTAATAAATAATTAAATCAATTAATCAATTAATTTTCAAATTAATTGACCAATTAACTAATTAATTATTAACTAAAATTAAATAACTAATTAATTCAGATTTTTTTTGAGTTAAAAATAAATTTTTTTGGAATTAAAATAATAATTTTTGGAATTTTTAGAAATTAAAAATGAATTTTTATAATTAAAATAAATAGGAAATATGATTTTTAAATAATTTATAAACAGGAATCCTAAATTTGCAAGTTCTGGAAATTTCAGGGACTGAATTTCATCTTTTTCAAAACAACGGGGACTAAAGTGCAATTTTGCACCCCCCCCATCGCCGGAAAACGCCCTGTCTTGCCGGAGACGACGTTCCCGAAATCCTCACACCTCCACAAGCTTCAGATTTAATCTACACAACACCAGAAACACAACCATGCAATCAAATCATTCTAATAACCCCTGAGTTGGCCGAAAAATGGCCAAGAAACTCACCAGTTTCCGGTGACCCGACGTAAACTTCAAAACACAACTCCGTTCAAACCATGAATCGTCTGTTAACGAGCTATAAACCAATCGATTGCAAATTTTATGAGGAACAAAAACCACTATATTTTAACATCTAATAACCCCTATAACAAAAGGCCCTAAATTTCAATTAAGAACATTCATACGAGTTATAAACCCCAATTTTAAAATTCGAAAATTAAACTCAATTTTGAACATGTTATTAAACTCCAAATCAGTCATATGACATATCAAAATCATCAGGAAAACAAGCTCTACAACATGCAAGCATCAAATCATTCAAACAATCATCTGAACAAAAATTCATATTTTTAATCAAAATAATTTGAAAATAAATAAAGCAAGAGTAAGCTATAATGTCCAGCATAATAATGTACAGTATGAAAATGACTGTATGATAAACTCACGTAAAAGATCATATTTGATAATTACGTTTTATTCAAAAATAGTTTCCCTTGGTTATACACACCTTTTACGAAAACAATCCTTTAGTGGATTTTATTAACCTGTGAATACCTTAATAGTAAACCTAGCACCTAAGCTTGGGTTACGGTATTGCATCACAATTCCAACTGAAAGAATAGGACATTTGTTGGAGCCACCGCATACGATGATCAGTCGTACTACGATAAAAGTAACCTTTTCTACTAGTAGAAGGACGACACTTTCGTATCCCGGTTATCACCCTTGCTGCATACGGGCTATGTATCCTCATTTCGGGTATACACATTATCAAGTGACTCTATTAGAATTAGTTGCAAACCACTATCCAGAGAGACTTTCTCCATTTCAGGTTCAGTGTACTTTGAGGGATCTTTAGAGGCATAATGAGCTACGATGACCATGTATACATCTGTACATTCCTCAAATTTTTCCATGTGAATGAAAGGACCATTCTTGAGAATCTGAACATATAATGGGTTGACACTTTATAAACAACAACATCTTTTTTTTCATAAAATATAGTTGGTTCTGTCAAGGGTGGAATTTTGATACTGCTAATCTTATGTGTATCCATTCTTCCAAGATCTTTAATCTGTTTGCTTTTGTATTTTGCACTGATTCCACTTGTTAGGTAATGAATACAACACAGGGGGTGAATGTGTTTTAGATATTTTTAAGGTTTTTTTAATGTTTGTTGCTTGGTTAACAAAGCAGATTAAAAATGCAGTAATATTATGTTAACTGGAATAAAACAGTGCATACAATATTTCAAAACTCACTTAATTTTGTGTATTAAAATCAAGCTTTTGTTTTGCTAAAAATCCTTGGTTCTTTTGTAAGTCAAGAAATCAGGTTCTTCCTCGAGAGTTACTAGAAAAAAAACTAGATCTATTTGATACAACATTTAAAAGCAAAGCACTAGGTTTACACAACATGCAATAAGATGTACTAAACCCTACTTTAAGTTATCTCTAAAGCTTTCCATTTCTGGCTTATTGTATCTTTGCATATCCTGTAGATATGTGACTTTTCTTTGTCAGTTAATCTTGGCATTTGATCTTGTACACTTCAAACTACTTTTGTCGACTTTTCAAACTAAGTGATTAGATCGTTTGTTGATTGATAATCTTGAATATATAACTTGACTGCATTCTGACTTGAGGTTCATATTGAGATCTCCAGTTTGTTCTAGAGAGAACTGACATCTCGATAAGTATAATGGCTTATCGAGATCTCTTAGTTCTCTATAAGTGTCTTTGACTTGTCGAGGTCTCTTAGTTCTCTATAAGCGAACTTGGCTTGTCGAGGTCTCCAAATTTCTACATGGGAAATGACTTGTCGATATCTCCAATCTTCATATCTTCATTTTGACTTGTCGATATCTCCGAGTTCTCTAATACAGAAATGACTTGTCGAAATCTCAGAGTTCTCTAATGCAGAAATGACTTGTCGATATCTCAGAGATCTCTATATACATTTTGACTTGTAAATATCTCTGAGATCTCTAATGATAATTTGACTTGTCGATATCTCCAATCTTCATGTCTTCATTTGGCTTGTCGATATCTCTGAGACTTCACTTAAGCTGTTTTGGACTTGTCGATTGTAACGCCCTCCAGATCCGGGGTATAAGTCTGGGGGTTACTAGCTAATCACCAAATCTGTGCAATCTGAATAACAAATAATAAAGAAATGTATCTACACCCCTTTAACACTAACCAGGATCTTTTTAGGTTGAATTATGAAAACAAGAACCACTAACTACTTTATTACAAACCAAATTCAAAATCTTACAAACTCTCTTTATTACAAACCATTGTCTAACCAGTTTTAAAACTAATTTCATCTTTTATTCAAACACACACACTAACTATCTACATTCCAACTGTTCCGGCAACTCAAAGCTTTCTTTCTGGATTGGGATCAACACCTTAGGTATGAGAGTATCCCGAGGCTTGACCCGCTTCTTTACCACTCAAGTCCTGATGGGTTTAATATTCCTTCTTAAATGAAAATAATAAGGTGAATAACAATAAAAAGGGGTGAGCCAAAAATTGCTCAACAAGTCCGCAAAATATAAACAGTGTTAAAGCAGTATAAATGAATCAGTAATCTGGGTATATCTGTAAAGATATAACCCCGCGAGAATCGAAAGAAGGCCACTGCTGGCGAATACAAACAAACCAAACTGGACACAAGTTCACATCTATACCCTGCTGATCAGCCAGAATACAGTGCAGATCTATATATCACTATATAGATCCAGTCGGGAACCCAGGCACTACGGCCCATCTCAAGGATCCGGTTATGTCCCGGTCCTTAGGATTAAGTAAACTTAATCCCCAAAAATATCACTATCCAGTCCATGGAGTAGCAACCGGAACAATCGATATGCTTTGATATATTCTAAATACCAGAATATATCAATCTATGTGAGTACAAATGGAATATGAATAAGGAATTCAAAAAAAAGGAGAAATCAAGAATCGAAATTAAATATGAACAAGAGAATAACAAGTGTGTATCAATGCTTATGAACAAGAATCAAAAGAGTGCAAGCGTGATAAGAATCTGAAGAAATATCACTATTCTGGAATTAGAATAGGGGAAAAACTTGCCTTCTGCTCGACTCACTTCAAATATGTCACCTTCGTCTATCACCGACTCAACCTGCCTTGCTGGCTTAGCTTCTGTTAGAGAAATAGACTGGTTTAGTCAATTCGTACTTCAATTGCCTCTTGAACTGACTCCACATCGTTTCTATTGTCTACCCATGCGCTTATGACTTACTCGTATATTATATATTAACAAGTAAGACTCGATTAACCACATAATACACATAAGCTCATAAGCACATAATCATTTTTATAGTTAAAATAATTTTTAGAATCAAATCGACTCGCTGATCGCTCAACTGATCATTATCTGACTCGTTTCCTATTTTTCAGAATTTATCGGACTAGTCTCTGCACGCAATCCGGCTGATAATTAAACAAATAACAAAGTCAGCTAATTTCTAGAAGAAATTAGGTTCTAATATTATTTTTAATGAAATTATTTCATTTTTCGGAGTCAAAGGGCTTTCGTTTCGCTCGAATCAGACTAACGGTCTAATTAATATCAATTAAACAAAGATAATTTAATTTATTATTCAATATAAATAATTATTAATAATTTTTTAAACCCTAAAATAATTTTTAAATAATTATTTAAGAAAATTCAGAACTAAAAATGATTTTTCTAATTTTTGGAATTAAAATTAATTTATTATGATTTATTGAAAATTATTTGATTAATTATCAAAATAATTCATCATTTTTAAATAATTAATAGAAATAAATAAATAATAAATAATTAAGAAAATAATTAAATCTGATTTTTAGAAAATATTTCAAAATTCTTTATAATATAAATCAATTAATTAAATAATTAATTAATCAATTTATAAAATAAATAAAACTGATTTTTAAAATTAATAAAAAAACTAAAAATAAAAATCCAGAAACACCTGTCAGAATTCAAACTTTGACAATTTAGGATCAAAACCGGGTATTTTATACAGGTCAAACGGGTCAATTCCGGGTCATGAAGAACATGACCGAAATTTTCCCAGAAACCGACCATCGGAGCAGATTCCGGTGAGCCCATTTCAGGGCAAAAACAACACCGTTGGGTGTGTTTTTCACTGGGTTTTCATTCTTGGCAACTACAACAATCTATTCCCGGCCAAAATAAACCACAAACATCACGAAATCTTCATTTCCGATCACAACCGACATCAACTCCGGCCAAATATCGAACTTTTGATTCTGTATATGAAACTCGATGATTTATTGTACAAATCAAAGCTAAAGAACAGTATAATCAAACCCCTAACATTACACATACCAAAGATTCACAGAAATTACAGAGTTGTGATTTGAAAATCGAATATAAACCTTAATAATCGAATTTTGCTATCCAGGTATTGTTTGTTCGATTAAACACCATAAATCGGTTGCAAATAACATCAGAAAGCTATATCAATCATCAAAACAACATAATAACCCTAGAATCAAAAAGCCCTAATTCGAACATAAACCCTAGAAATCGAAAATAAAAAACGATGCATTAAAACATGAAATTGATGCTAGAAACAGAAAGAACAGATGAAAACCTTTGATTTGGATACTCGAACTGCTTGATTTGATGTTGTATTCAGTTCAAAATCACCGATTCATTCTTCGACCCGCAACTGTTCTACCCGACCCGGTTTGCAGATAATTTGTGTATTTTCTGATTTTTAATTGCTTAATTAATAAATAATTAAATAAAAATTAGGCTATTTATAGTAGTAAAATTAATACTCTTAATTAAAATTAAGGCCCTAATTTTACATCTTTTAAAATTAATAAGCCCCTAATTTTATAATTTTTGAGTATTAAAATTTAATTTATATATATTTTATATATATACAATATATATGCCAAAATTTCCCAAAAATTATGAATAATACAAAAATACAAGGAAATGGTATAAATGAAAGTCCTATAATTTTATAAAAATAAAAATGTGATTTTTGTGGGGTTTTTAACACCCAATGGGGCCCGGAAAAGTCATTTTTCACGAAACGAGAAAATGTATAAAATACCTAGATGTTCAGAATAATGCGATGGTAAAAGCCGTTTGATGAAATATAAGGCCCATTGTTTTATTTGAAATATCTGCTTTAAAATCATGATTCGGGTCGTATAACTTTTGAAATGAAAGTTATAAATGCAAAAATAAAGTATATGAAAAATATCTTAAAAATACCTGGACGACACAGAATGCACGAAACACATAGCAATTAGGGTTTGACGGTTAATTACATATAAATGACACATTAACACACATAATTTATTATAAATATGATATAATACAAAAGTAAATTTCCCAGACGTTACATCCTTCCCCCCTTAACAGGATTATGTCCTCAGAATCTCGCTACCAAAACAAATGAGGATATTTTTCTAACATTTCACTCTCAAGTTCCCATGTTGATTCTTCAACCATAGGGTTTCTCCACAAAACTCGCACTAGAGACACAGACTTATTTCTTAACACTCTCTCTTTCCAATCTAAAATTCTTTTGGGCTGTTTTATAAAAGACAAATCAGGTTAGATATCTACCAGTTCATACTCCATTACATGCCTAGAATCAGGATTATATCGCTTAAGCATCGACACGTGAAACACATTGTGAATATGTTGCATATGAGGCGGTAAAGCTAATTCGTACGCAACTTTTCCCACTATCTTCAGAATTTCAAATGGTTCGACGTATCGTGGCATCAATTTACTCTTGTTGCCAAATCTGGTCAATCCTTTCATTTTTCGGAGTCAAAGGGCTTTCGTTTCGCTCGAATCAGACTAACGGTCTAATTAATATCAATTAAACACAAATAATTCAATTTATTATTCAATATAAATAATTATTAATAATTTTTTAAACCCTAAAATAATTTTTAAATAATTATTTAAGAAAATTCAGAACTAAAAATGATTTTTCTAATTTTTGGAATTAAAATGAATTTATTATGATTTATTGAAAATTATTTGATTAATAATCAAAATAATTCATCATTTTTAAATAATTAATATAAATAAATAAATAATAAATAATTAAGAAAATAATTAAATCTGATTTTTAGAAAATATTTCAAAATTCTTTATAATATAAATCAATTAATTAAATAATTAATTAATCAATTTATAAAATTAATAAAACTGATTTTTAAAATTATTAAAAATAATAAAAATAAAAACCCAGAAACACCTGTCAGAATTCAAACTCTGACAATTTAGGATCAAAACCGAGTATTTTATAGAGGTCAAATTGGTCAATTCCGGGTCATGAAGAACATGACCGAAATTTTCCCAGAAACCGACCACCGGATTAGATTCCGGTGAGCCCATTTCAGGCCAAAAACAACACCGTTGGGTGTGTTTTTCACTTGGTTTTCATTCCTAGCAACTACAACAATCTATTCCCGGCCAAAATAAACCACAAACATCACGAAATCTTCATCTCCGATCACAACCGACATCAACTCCGGCCAAATATCGAACTTTTGATTCTGTATATGAAACTCGATGATTTATTGTACAAATCAAAGCTAAAGAACAGTATAATCAAACCCCTAACATTACACATACCAAAGATTCACAGAAATTACAGAGTTGTGATTTGAAAATCGAATATAAACCCTAATAATCGAACTTTGCTATCCAGGTATCGTTTGTTCGATTAAACACCATAAATCGGTTGCAAATAACATCAGGAAGCTATATCAATCATCAAAACAACATAATAACCCTAGAATCAAAAAGCCCTAATTCGAACATAAATCCTAGAAATCGAAAATAAAAAATGATGCATTAAAACATGAAATTGATGCTAGAAACATAAAGAACAGATGAAAACCTTTGATTTGGATACTCGAACTGCTTGATTTGATGTTATATTCAGTTCGAAATCACCGATTGATTCTTCGACCCGCAACTGTTCTACCCGACCCGGTTTGCAGATAATTTGTGTATTTTCTGATTTTTAATTGCTTATTTAATAATAATTAAATAAAAATTAGGCTATTTATAGTAGTAAAATTAATACTCCAAATTTAAATTAAGGCCCTAATTCTACATCTTTTAAAATTATTAAGCTCCTAATTTTATAATTTTTGAGTATTAAAATTTAATTTATAAATATTTTTAATATATACAATATATATGCCAAAATTTCCCAAAAATTATGAATAATACAAAAATACAAGGAAATGGTATAAATGAAAGTCCTATAATTTTATAAAAATAAAAATGTGATTTTTGTGGGGTTTTTAACACCCAATGGGGCCCGGAAAAGTCATTTTTCGCGATACGAGAAAATGTATAAAATACCTAGATGTTCAGAATAATGCGATGGTAAAAGCCGTTTGATGAAAAATAAGGCCCATTATTTTATTTGAAATATCTGCTTTAAAATCATGATTCAGGTCGTATAACTTTTGAAATGAAAGTTATAAATGCAAAAATAAAGTATATGGAAAATATCTTAAAAATACCTGGACGACACAGAATGCACGAAATACATAGCAATTAGGGTATGACGGTTAATTACACATAAATGACACATTAACACACATAATTTATTATAAATATGATATAATACAAAAGTAAATTTCCCAGACATTACATCCTTCCCCCTTAACAGGATTATGTCCTCAGAATCTCGCTACGAAAACAAATGAGGATATTTTTCTAACATTTCACTCTCAAGTTCCAGGTTGATTCTTCAACCATAGGGTTTCTCCACAAAACTCGCACTAGAGACACGGACTTATTTCTTAACACCCTCTCTTGCCAATCTAAAATTCTTACCGGCTATTCTATAAAAGACAAATCAGGTTCGATATCTACCAGTTCATACTCCATTACATGCCTAGAATCAGGATTACATCGTTTAAGCATCGACACTTGAAACATATTATGAATATGTTGCATATGAGGCGGTAAAGCTAATTCGTACGCAACTTTTCCCACTTTTTTCAGAATTTCAAATGGTCCGACGTATCGTGGCTTCAATTTACTCTTGTTGCCAAATCTGGTCAATCCTTTCCACGGTGATCTTTTGAGTAGCACATGCTCTTCTTCTTGGTAGTCCATATCCTTCCTGGCTTGATCTGCATATTTGCGTTGTCTATTTTGTGCTGCATCTAGTCGCTTCCGAATAAGTTCTATCTTTTCTTTATTCTGCTGAATTAATTATGGACCCAAAACCTTACGTTCTCCAACTTCATCTCAATACACTGGTGATCTACATTTTCTTCCGTATAACGCTTCGTATGGTGGCATCCCAATGCTCGCATGATAGCTGTTATTGTAAGAAAATTCAACCAAAGGTAAATGCTCATCCCAACTACCTTCGAAGTCAATCGCACAAACTCGTAGCATGTCCTCGATTGTTTGGATAGTTCTTTCACTCTGTCCATCGATTTGCAGATGATAAGCGGTACTCATGTTTAATTTAGTTCCAAGACATTCTTGAAATTATCTCTAAAATCTTGAATTGAACCGGGGATCTCGATCAGACAAGATAGATATTGGAACTCCATGTCGCATCACAATTTCTTTGAGATACAAGTGCACTAGCTTGTCGAGAGAAAATCTTTCATTAATCGGTAGAAAATGTGCCGACTTTGTTAGTCTGTCAATGATTACCCATTTCGCATCATGATTTGCTTTAGTCCTTGGTAGTCCTACCACAAAATCCATCGCTAGATGTTCCCATTTCCATTCCAGAATATCTAATAGTTGTAGTAATCCACTCGGACGTTGATGTTCCGCTTTAACTCGCTGGAAGGTGTAGCATTTACTTACCCATTCTGCTATCTCCTTCTTCATATTCGGCCACCAAAAGTTTTCCTTTAGATCACGGTAAATTTTTGTACTTCCTAGATGAATGGAATACTTTGAACTATGCGTATCTCGTAATATTTCTTCTTTTAGCTCGGTCACATTAGGGATCCAGATTCTTGATGCAAAGCATAGAATTCCTTCGTTATCCTTCTGGGTTGTAGTTTCTTCTCCTGTTAAGTCGTCAGCTTGACTCATCACTTCTTCTTGTCAGTGTCGAATCTTCTCTAGTAATTCCGGTTGAAAAGTCATAGCGTAGATAGCTTCAGTAGATTCATTGGGAACACGAATTTCAATTTCCAACTTGTCAAATTCCTTTGTTAATTCTTCACATAAAGTTAACAGATTCAATCTTTCTTTTCGGCTCAGCGCATCTGCCATAACATTTGCTTTCCCTGGATGATAATTGATCGTAACATGGTAATCTTTAATTAATTCCAGCCATCAGCGTTGTCTCATGTTCAGTTCCTTCTGCGTAAAGATGTACTTCAGACTCTTATGATCCGTGTAGATTTCGCATTTTTCACCGTAGAGATAGTGTCTCCAAAGTTTCAACACAAATATGATCGCTGCTAATTCCAGGTCATGCGTTGGATATTTCTGTTCATGAGGTTTTAGCTATCTCGAAGCATATGCAATGACGTTACCGTGTTGCATCAGTACACATCCTAGTCCGCGATATGAAGCATCGCTGTAAAATGACAAAATTTCCATGCTCGTCTAGCAATACGAGTACCGGTGCGGTTACTAATCGATTTTTCAGCTCTTGGAAACTTTCTTCACATTTGTCATCCCATACGAACTTTTCACTTTTTCGAGCTAACTTGGTTAGTGGCGTTTCTATTTTCGTAAAATCTTTAACAAATCTTCTATAATATCCTTCCAATCCCAAGAAACTTAGAACGTCTGTTGGTGTCTTCGGCCTTTCCCAATTCAACACAGCTTCAATCTTCGCTGGATCGACTTGAATGCCTTCTCTACTGATGATGTGCCCTAGAAATTGTACTTCCTTTAACCATAATTCGCATTTCGAGAATTTCGCGTACAGTTGCTCTTTCCTCAAAATTTCCAAAGCAATCTTTAAGTGCTCAGCATGCTCTTCTTTCGTCTTTGAATAAATCAAGATGTCATCGATAAATGCAATCATGAATTTATCTAAGTACCTTTTGAATACCCTATTCATTAGATCCATGAATGTTGTTGGCGTATTGGTCAACCCGAATGCCATTAACAAAAATTCATAATGTCCATATCTAGTACGGAATGTAGTCTTGGGAATATCTTCAGCTTTAATCTTTAATTGATGATAGCCCGATCACAAATCTATCTTCGAAAACCATGCGGCTCCTTATAACTGATCGAACAAATCGTCTATTCTTGGTAAATGATACTTATTCTTGATAGTCAGCTTATTCAATTCCCGATAATCAATGCATAGTCGCATGTGGTGCCCTCCAAACCCGGGTCAGAAGTTTGGGGTCCACACACACACCTTATTTATAACCTGCTTATAACAATAATAAAGATAATAATCATATGCAGTGACCCTACTTACCAACTACCACGGACCACAACAGGTTAAAGTATGCACACAAGCCAAACACATCTACTTATATTACAAACCGTTCGAATCCCAACTATCCAACTCATAACTGAGTATTAAACATTATTACAAACTTTTACAAACTCAAATTATCCCAAAAGAAGCCTACTAGTTTAACTCGATCAACCTGAACCCCTAGCTCTCGCGCTGGACTGGGGATCCTCGGTACCAACCGGTTCCTTCTTAACTGGAAAAGAACAGAAACAATATCGCACAAATGAGCTAACTAGCTCAGCAAGTCACAATGACAAAAATGAGAATAATGATCATCAGGTGAACATGGTTATGATATCAAGTGAACAATGGATTATGATTTAGAATTGGATAATTATATTTTCATGTTAAAAACCAAGGTTATGCTGCTGATCAGTCACGCACTAACCCCGAGCAAAGCACACAGCACTGCTCTAACAACTGGATCCAAGGCACACATTGGCCTAACTTGACCATTATATGGTCTGACCACGAATCTGGTCCACAATTTTATAAAAACAATCCAATTCTAACATAATAACAGAATAAGCAATAATAAACAATAACCAGAATCATTAACAACAATTGACGTTCAATAATGAAATGGTTTTAATCTGCATAAAGATCAAAAGAACATTTTCAAAGTTTGGATGCTAGGTAATGAAAGAATGGGCTAACAATGAATCAATGTTTCAGGGTTTCAAGGATTTGGTCTTTCAAAGCGTAAAATACAAAGGTTTGAATGTGTAAGCAATCTGGTTCAGTGTTTAATATTTAGTTTGTATATATTTGTGGAGTAGTATCGTATATTTGAGGTTCGTGTTTGGGTATGCAACAATCAATGGTCTAGAAAGAATCAGGTTACGGCTCAAGATCAATAACTGGAATCAAGGTTTATGGTTCAGTGCTTCAAAGCACTTGCAATATAAAACAGGAATATCAGTCACGACAATATCTCGAGAAAGTTTAGAACACTTGCCTGGTATTAGCTTACTATACTGCACTCGCTTCCAATTATAATCGTCTTACTCCTCAACTACCTGTTTCCCTTTCCTACGTCTTGCCTCTTCTTAATTTCTGCAGTAAAACGAAGCTCGGAATCTGGTAGAATACTTTAAATCCTTCGTTTTGGTTATTCAAGCTTTGAAAACAGAGATCGGTAACGCCTTCGTTTTGCTGTTTGATTCTTAGAATAGTTTATGAAATTAGGGTTTTTCTCTGAAAATTATAAAATTAACTATGTGCAAATGATTTTGATACGAAATAAAATACGGGAAATGGCTAGTTATAATTACGGAAAATTAGTATCCCGTTGGATCATTCCGGATATAAAATGGTACGTTTATTTATAAAAACTGATCCAAACGATATCGGTTTTCGGGATAATTATCCAAACCAGTACAATTTGTACTGTGGTCTTGGTCTCAGCGCCTGGTTACACGTACTACGAGGTGATAATTGGGATAGTTTAATAAAAAGCTCCTGTTTATCGAAAATACGGGTTTTATTGATTTACGGAAATGAATATTGTTTCGAAAATGTTGTGCCGGGACCCGCGCAGGACAAACCGTACGCCGGATCGAAAAAGTCGAAATATGGAATATGCTCGGAATATTACAATTAGGTTAGGAAGGAGTTCTCGGAAGAGTTTCAGGTTCCAAAAACGTAACAACAGATGACGTCGGTTGGTTCCCGTTTTTATAAAATAGATTTTAAATACTCGGAAAAATATTTTATAAATTTCATATGATTCTTATAAATCCATAAATCAACATAAAAATAATTAGAAAGATATGACAATTATCTATATTTTATTTTGGACATATAAAAATTAAAATACTCAATTAATAATATTTTTAAACATCCAAACACATTTAAAACTTAACAATTAATTCACATAATGGATACTGAACACATATATTAATCATTTATTAATAACATAATTACACGATATATCCCGGATATTACATCCTTCCCCCCTTAAAAGGATTCTGTCCTCAGAATCTCCTAAGAAAACAAATGAGGGTACTTTTCTCTCATATCACTTTCTAACTCCCTGGTTGACTCTTTAACCTTTGGGTTTCTCCACAATACTCTTACTAGCTTTACCACTTTATTCCTCAATACTTTCTCCCTTTCCTCTAGAATTTCTATCAGACTCTCTACATATGACAAATCTGCCTGAAGCTCTATTGGCTCATATTCTATTACATGCCTGGAGTCTGGATTATATTTCTTAAGCATCGATACATGAAAAATATTGTGAATGTGCTCCATATACGGCGGTAACGCCAACTCGTAAGCTACTTTGCCAACGCGCTTTAGGATCTCAAAGGGTCCGACATATCTTGGGATTAGCTTCCCTTTCTTCCCAAACCTCGTTAGTCCTTTCCATGGTGATACTTTCAGTAATACCAAGCTTCCTTCTTCAAATTCCATGTCTTTTCTTGACTGGTCTGTATATTTCCTTTGACGGTCTTGTGCTGCTATCAATCTTTTCTGGATTATTTCAATAACTTCCTTTGTCTGCTGCACCAATTCAGGTCCAAGTATTTTGCGTTCTCCTACTTCGTCCCAATGCACTGGAGATTTGCATTTGCGTCCATAAAGGGCTTCATAGGGTGGCATTCCAATACTGGCGTGATAACTGTTGTTATAAGCAAATTCTACCAGAGATAAATGCTCGTCCTAACTTCCTTTGAAATCAATTGCACAAACACGTAACATATCCTCGATTGTCTGGATCGTTCTTTCACTTTGGCCATCCGTCTGGGGGTGATAAGCCATACTCATATTTAATCTTGTTCCCAAACATTCTTGAAAACTTTTCCAAAATCTTGAATTAAACCTAGGGTCTCGATCATATACGATAGACACATGAACTCCATGATGAACTACGATTTCCTTCATGTACATATGGACTAGCTTGTCGAGCGAAAATCTTTCATTTATAGGCAGAAAATGAGCTGACTTGGTAAGTCTATCCACTATAACCCAAATGGCATCATGATTAGCCCTTGTCCTTGGTAATCCAACTATGAAATCCATGGTAATATGTTCCCACTTCCACTCTGGAATCTCCAATGGCTGTAACAATCCACTTGGTCTCTGATGCTCTGCTTTAACTCTCTGACAGGTAAACATTTGCTAACCCATTCCGCAATTTCCCTCTTCATATCTGGCCACCAATAATTCTCCTTCAAATCTCTGTACATCTTGGTACTTCCTGGGTGGATGGAATATCTTGAACTATGTGCCTCTTGTAAAATTTCATTCTTTAACTCCGTCACTGGTTGAATCTAAATTCTAGATGAAAACCTCAGAATACCTTGATCATCCTTTTGCGTACTTAATTCTTCACCTACCAAACGATTTAGATCTTGATCCATTACATCTTCCTGACATTTCTTTATTTTCTCCAATAACTCCGGTTGGAATGTCCTACTGTACACTTTAGCTTCCTCAGGCTTGCAAACTCTAATCTCCAATTCCAATTTCTGAAATTCCTTATATATCTCTTCAGCAACTGATAACTCATTTAACCTTTCCTTCCGACTTAACGCGTTTGCTACAACGTTCGCTTTACTGGGATGATAATTAATCGAGCAATCATAATCTTTGATCAATTCTAACCATCTCCTTTGCCTCATATTAAGTTCCTTCTGTGTGAATATGTACTTTAAGCTTTTGTGATCCGTGAAAATCTCGCACTTTTCTCCATACAGATTATGTCTCCAAATCTTCAAAGCGAAAACTATGGCTGCTAGTTCCAAATCATGAGTAGGATACTTCTATTTGTGTGGTTTCAATTGCCTTGACGCATACGCAATCACCTTATCGTGCTGCATTAAAACACATCCTAGTCATTTGTGAGAAGCATCGCTATAAATTATGAAATTCCCTTGATCGTCTGGAAGTGACAAAACAGGTTCCGTGATTAATCTTTGCTTCAATTCCTGAAAACTTCCTTCGCACTTGTCGTTCCATATAAACTTTTCATTCTTTCGCGTAAGCTTTGTCAGTCGTGTTGCAATCCTTGAGAAATTCTGGACGAATCGACGATAATATCCCGCCAATCCCAAGAAACTTCTTACCTCGGTGGGTGTTCTCGGTCTCTCCCAATTCGTAATTGCTTCGATCTTTGCCGGGTCCACTTTGATCCCTTCGTTACTGACTATGTGTCCTAAGAACTGAACTTCCTGTAGCCAAAACTCACACTTCGAGAATTTAGCATATAACTTCTTCTTCCTTAACATCTCCAAAGCTGTTTTCAAATGTTCCGCATGATCCTCTTCCGTCTTTGAATAAATTAAAATATCGTCTATAAACACAATAACGAACTTGTCCAAATACTCCTTGAAAATTATGTTCATTAAATCCATAAACGCTGCCGAGGCATTAGTCAATCCAAAAGACATTACTAGAAATTCATAATGTCCATACCTCGTTCTGAAAGCTGTCTTTGGTATATCTTCTGGCTTGATGTTCAGTTGATGATATCCCGATCTTAAATCAATTTTGGAGAAGTACTTGGCTCCCTTTAATTGGTCAAACAAATCGTCAATCCTAGGTAACAGATACTTGTTCTTGATTATTAGCTTATTGAGTTCTCTATAGTCGATGCACAGTCTCATGCTTCCATCTTTCTTCTTGACAAATAATATCGGGGCTCCCCACGGGGATACGCTGGGTCTGATTACTCCTTTTTCTAACAACTCCTGCAATTGCTTTGCTAGCTCTTTCATCTCAACATGTGCCATTCCGTACGGGGCCTTGGATACTGGTTCTGTTCTAGGTGCTAAGTCGATCGCAAACTCAATTTCTGTATCTGGAGGAAGTCCTGGTAACTCATCGGTAAACACATCTGGAAATTCATTCACTACTGGAATATCTTCAAGTTTTGCTGGCTCCTGACTTCTGTCGATCACATATGCTACGAAATGCTCGCATCCTTGCCGTAATAACTTCTTGGTTTGAATCATTGTTAAGAATTTCTTTACTTGCTTCTGGCCCTTGAACGTTACTATTCTTTCGTCTGGCGTCTTCACCATTACCTTCTTATTTCGACAATCTATCTGGGCATCGTACTTAGATAACCAATCCATCCCTAATATAATGTCAAATTCTCCTAACTTAAATGGTATTAAATCTACACAAAACTTACTACCAGAAATCTCAATCTCACAATTCCCACAAACTTGATTAACAGATACACGTTCTTGATTTTCTAATTCCACAGTCATCATTTCATTTAAATACTCAACTGGACAATTTAACTTACTAACAAAATCTTGTGAAACAAACGATCGAGTTGCTCCCGAATCTATTAACACTTTGGCACATAATGAATTCACATTAAGCGTACCTGCCACGACATCCGTATCCTGGATAGCATCCTTCACAGACATGTCAAAAACTCTAGCCCTTGAAGTCTCATTCACTGCTGGGGTAGATCCCATAATCCTCAATGCATTACTGACTGGGGCTGGTGTCTTGCAATCCCTGGCTATATGTCCTGGCTTCCCACATTTAAAGCACGTAAATCCAATGGCCAGAACCTTCACTGCTGGATTCCGGATAGGCTGATCCTTATTTGCTGGTTCTCTTGCTGGCTGATTTCGGCACTCCCTTGAATAGTGCCCTTTCTGGTTGCACTTGAAACAAACTACATTCAACTTATTACAAACTCTTCCATGCTTCTTCCCACATACTTGACAATCTGGAAAAGTTAATCTCAACTTATTCGGCTGATTCGCATTAAATGGACGGTTGCCCTGGCCTCCGTCGCTTGCATTTTGTCTCCTGAAATTAAAATTCCTCCCTGACTGAAACTTGCCCTTCTTAAAATTTGGAAACTTCCCTGGTTGTGACTGACCCTCATTCCCTTCAAATTTCCTTTTCTTGCTTTCCTTTTCCTTCTGGAACATCTCACTCTCTGTCTCTGCGATCATAGCCTTCTGTACCACTCCTGCATAGGTATCCAATTCAAAAATGGCTACCTTCCCTCTGATCCATGGTTTCAAACCTTGCTGGAATCTTTTAGCCTTCTTCCTGTCAGTATCCACATACGATGGCACATACCTTGACAATTCCTCAAACTTACCCTCAGAATCTGTTACCGACATATTCCCTTGCTTTAATTCTAAAAACTTCAGCTCCATGTGATCTTAGACAAACTGAGGAAAATACTTTTCTAAAACAAAATCCTTAAACCTCTCCCAAGTAATAACATCTGTCCCTTCCAATGTCTTCACCATCTCCCACCAATAGGTGGCCTCATTCTTCAGATAGTAACTTGCAAACTCAACCTTCTGTTCTTCCTTTACTTTCACGAAGGCAAATGTAAACATTTGCTTCAATCGGCTCTAGGGATCCCTTGAATTCTGGTGGGTTTATTGCCTGAAATGTTTTGAAAGTTACCTGGGCATTGGTCCGTCTTTGTTGTTGTTGTGCCAGGTGAACTGTTTGTTGGGCCAAGATTTGAAGAATCTGGGCTATTGCTGGGTCCATGGGTCCTGGGTTCACATTTGGATTTGTATCATCTTGGTTGTTATTGTTGTTGGTTTCTTCATTCTGGGGGTTGGTGCGGGTATTTCTTCTAGGAGGCATTTTTCTGTAAAGAATCAAACAACTTATTTAGCTTTTAAACCAAATTCTTTGCAGAAAAGAAAAGTTTTGTAAAACAGAAATATCTCTTTTTGAAAACAGTTATAACTAAGTAAATTGCATGCTTCTTTACAGAATATAAATAGTTATGAGAAACAGGGTACATGGTATCACAGGGGTATAACTTGTGCAATAAATAAGGTTAAGTAAGACAGCTACAGTAAAATGAATGACAATACTGGAAAGGAAAGGTGTTGATATATATAGATCAAAAGTTTTAGGTAGTACAAGCGTAAAGACGCTTCGGAAGTAAAACCAAAAAGGGTACAATAACCTACTCACTAGTCAGCATAGCTAGTCTATAAATACAACTCAAAAGTCTACTAATACACACTACACACTACTGCACATACTACACAACCATAATAACACTACTCAGTATCTCCATCACTGGATCTCTGGCTCATGGCAAGTCTGGACCTCCAATCTCCTCAAGCTCCTCTAGAACCCACTTAGCCCACTCCACTAGGAAATCAGGAGTGATGTCCTCATGTGTAGCCTCAGCAATCCTCACAGCAGCTGCTCTACGGAACGCCTGGAGCCTCTCTCTAAGTCGCCTCTCACCACTCCCAACCTCTCTGGTACGCATGATATGCAATAACTCCTGGATCTGACCCTGTAGGAATCACTGCTCCATAAGGAAAGCCTCAAACTGATGATATGGGACAGGATAGGAAGAGAACTGGAAAGGTACACCTGTAACTGAGTGACTAGTAAATCCTAAATCAGCAGGTGGGGGTCCTCTGACAGGTGGCCTCATGCCTGGAGGTGGAATAGCCTGCAGTGGTACGGGCTGCAACACAGGTGGAGGTAGTATAGCCAACACAGGTGGAACAACAGGACGTGGATCTGATAAGGGTATCCCAACTGAAGGCTCTGAGTGATCAGCTGATACGAGGATAAAAGAGTCGGCCATCGCTGCTATCTGAAATCATATCGCAATATAAGAATCTCGAACCATAACACGGATTACACTAATACCTGTTATACCGAAGCACTCAACCTCTCGACATTCTATCTTTCTATTCCTTACTTCTAATCCTAACCCTCTACCCATTCCCGTCAACCTAGGCTTGTGTCAGTGACTTATAACCTGTAGCTCTGATACCAAACCTTTGGCGCCCTCCAAACCCGGGTCAGAAGTTTGGGGTCCACACACACCTTATTTATAACCTGCTTATAACAATAATAAAGATAATAATCATATGCAGTGACCCTACTTACCAACTACCACGGACTGCAACAGGTTAAAGTATGCACACAAGCCAAACACATCTACTTATATTACAAACCATTCAAATCCCAACTATCCAACTCATAACTGAGTATTAAACATTATTACAAACTTTTACAAACTCAAATTATCCCAAAAGAAGCCTACTAGTTTAATTCGATCAACCTGAACCCCTAGCTCTCGCGCTGGACTGGGGATCCTCGGTACCAACCGGTTCCTTCTTAACTGGAAAAGAATAGAAACAATATCACACAAATGAGCTAACTAGCTCAGCAAGTCACAATGACAAAACTGAGAATAATGATCATCAGGTGAACATGGTTATGATATCAACTGAACAATGGATTATGATTTAGAATTGGATAATTATATTTTCATGTTAAAAATCAAGGTTAGGCTGCTGATCAGTCACGCACTAACCCCGAGAAAAGCACACAACACTGCTCTAACAACTGGATCTAAGGCACACATTGGCCTAACTTGACCATTATATGGCCTGACCACAAATCTGGTCCACAATTTTATAAAAATAATCCAATTCTAATATAATAACAGAATAAGCAATAATAAACAATAACCAGAATCATTAACAACAATTGACGTTCAATAATGAAATGGTTTTAATCTGCATAAGGATCAAAAGAACATTTTCAAAGTTTGGATGCTAGGTAATGAAAGAATTGGCTAACAATGAATCAATGTTTCAGGGTTTCAAGGATTTGGTCTTTCAAAGCGTAAAATACAAAGGTTTGAATGTGTAAGCAATCTGGTTCAGTGTTTAATATTTAGTTTGTATGTATTTGTGGAGTAGTATCGTATATTTGAGGTTCGTGTTTGGGTAAACAACAATCAATGGTCTAGAAAGAATCAGGTTACGGCTCAAGATCAATAACTGGAATCAAGGTTTAGGGTTCAGTGCTTCAAAGCACTTGCAATATAAAATAGGAATATCAGTCACGACAATATCTCGAGAAAGATCAGAACACTTGCCTGGTATTAGCTTACTACACTGCACTCGCTTCCAATCACAATCGTCTTACTCCTCAACTACCTGTTTCCCTTTCCTACGTCTTGCCTCTTCTTAATTTCTGCAGTAAAACGAAGCTCAGAATCTGGTAGAACACTTCAAATCCTTCGTTTTGGTTATTCAAGCTTTGAAAACAGAGATCGGTAACGCCTTCGTTTTGCTGTTTGATTCTTAGAACAGTTTATGAAATTAGGGTTTTCTCTGAAAATTATAAAATTAACTATCTGCAAATGATTTTGATACGAAATAAAATACGGGAAAAGGCTATTTAAAATTACGGAAAATTAGTATCCCTTTGGATCATTCCGGATATAAAACAGTACGTTTATTTATAAAAACTGATCCAAACGGTATCGGTTTTCGGGATAATTATCCAAACCAGTACAATTTGTACTGCAGTCTTGGTCTCAGCGCCTGGTTACACGTACTATGAGGTGATAATTGGGATAGTTTAAGAAAAAGCTCCCGTTCATCGAAAATACGGGTTTTATTGATTTACCGAAACGAATATTATATCGAAAATGTTGCGCCGGGACCCGCGTAGGACAAACCGTACGCCGGATCGAAAAAGTCGAAACATGGAATATGCTCGAAATATTACAATTAGGTTAGGAAGGAGTTCTCGGAAGAGTTTCGGGTTCCAAAAACGTAACAACAGATGACGTCGGTTGGTTCCCGTTTTTATAAAATAGATTTTAAATACTCGGAAAAAGATTTTATAAATTTCATATGATTTTTATAAATCCATAAATCAACATAAAAATAATTTGAAAGATATGACAATAATCTATATTTTATTTTGGACATATAAAAATTAAAATACTCAATTAATAATATATTTAAACGTCCAGACACATTTAACACTTAACAATTAATTCACATAATGGATACTGAACACATATATTAATCATTTATTAATAACATAATTACACGATATATCCCGGATATTACATCGCATGCTGCCATCTTTCTTCTTCACGAACAATACCGGTGCACCCCACGGGGATACACTGGGTCTTATGATGCATTGTATTGATAATTCTTTCATTTCGACTGGTTCCATTCGATACGGAGCTTTCAAAACTGGTTTTGTACCTAGCGCTAAGTTAATCGTAAATTCAATTTCTCGGTCTGGTGGTAACCCTGGAAGCTCATTTGGAAAAACGTCAGTAAATTCACACACAACTGGAATATCTTCTATTTTGGGACTTCCCTTCTCGGTATCTAACACGTAAGCTATATACATCTCACATCCCTGTCGAAGCAATCGTTTGGTCTGCATTGCTGTCAAAAATTTCTTCCGCTATTTTTCCCCTTTGAACATTACCGTTGCATTTTCCGCAGTTCATAATTTTACTTTCTTGCTCGCGCAATCGATCTGAGCATTATGACAAGCTAACCAATCCATTCCAAAAATGACGTGAAACTCTCCTAACTTAAAAAGAATCAAGTCTACGGAGAAGTGATGTCCGGCTATTTCTATATCGCATGCAGGACACACTCGGTCTAGTGGAACTTGGTCGTCATTCGCTAATTTTATAATTAACGTCTCGCCCAACCATTCAATTTCCCAATGTAACTTATCAAGGAATTCTTCAAAAATAAATGAACGGGTAGCTCCAGAATCAATTAATACTTTTGAACTTACGGAATTCACCAAAAGCGTACCTGTAATTATACTAAGGCTCTACACTGCTTCTTTCATTGTCATGTTGAAAGTTCTTGCTCTGGGTTGATTAGGCGGCGGTGGAGGAGGTAATGCCAACACTTTTAGAATACTAGCTGTCATTGCTGGTCCTTTGCAATTTATAGCGATATGCCCTTTCTTTCCACACTGGAAGCAAGTAATTTCTGTTGTTTTTCCTGTTAAACATTAGTTAGAATAGTGGCCTTTCTGCTTATATTTGAAACATGTCACATCCGCTTTGATACAGACGCCAGTATGTTTCCGTCCACAAGTTCTGCAGTACGGCACTGGGACTCTGACAATTCCCTGCTGGCTGGGGGCTTAAAAACGATTATCTGTTTTCTGGATACCTTGTCTTATCCTTTTAAAATTCAAATTTGTCCGGGCTTGAAATCCCTGCTTCCTGCTGGAGTAGCTTTTGAAACTTCCTTGTCCTCTTTCCTTTTGAGATCTTTCACTTTCTCCCTCAATAATCAGGGCTTTCTGGACTACGGCGGTATACATCGTTAATTCAAAAACTTCAACTTGCCCACGGATCCACGGTCGTAATCCTTCTTGAAACCTTTGGACTCGATTTTCTTCAGTATCAACTTGTTATGGGACAAAGATAGACAACTCAGTAAATCTGGCATCATACTCTGTCACGGACATACTTCCCTGCTTCAATTCCAAAAACTTAATCTGCATTTGATTTCTCACAGAGTGAGAAAAATGTTTTTCTATAAACAACTCTTTAAACCTATCCCATGCAATAACATCTTCACCTTCTAAAGCCTTCTTAGATTCCCACCAATAATTTGCTTCTCCTTTCAACAAATAACTAGCAAAGTCGGTCTTCTGGTCTTCACCTACCTTCACTAGCGCAAATGCTTTCTCTATTTCTTTCAACCAAGTGGTAGCCTTAATAGGATCAGTTTTTCCATCAAATTCTGGAGGTTTAACCGACTAAAACTGTTTGAAAGTAACAATAGGTACAGCTGGTGGCATCTGGGGCTCAGGATGAGGTGGCTGTTGTAACATTTGCTGTTGAATCTGCTGCTGCTGTTGCTGCATCTGCTGTTGCATCATTACCATCTATTGTTGTATCAGACGGAACATTTGGTTCATGGTATCATTAGTCTGTTCTTTGGGGTTGCTGTTAGAAGTCTCAGTCATAGTCTTTCTCTTGGGTGCCATTTGCTGATAATAAAATAAGTGATGTCTTTTTAACAGTTTATTAAACAATTGACAGTAGGTAAGAAAACAATTTATCCTGTATTAACAAAATTTGAATAATAGTTCGGAAAAAGATAAACAGTTTTACTTAACATAAAAACAGGAAGTATAAACAGTTTATGTTAATATAAAGACAGGAAATGTAAGTAGTTAAATCAAAATTTTGGTCCTCTCTTTTTTTCGATAAAATTTAAAGTACGGAAAGCTGTAAAATAATAAAGTAAAGGTAAATACTGTAAAACTGTAAAGACTGAAATTTAAATATAAAAAAATTTGGAAAGTTCATTTTATATATATGTGACACCAGCCTCGGGTGTTGGTGCTTGGTACAAAAAGTCTCGCTCTGCTGGTCATGGCTACTGCTACTAGTCAGACTACTACTACAAGTCAAGCTGCTACTACACATATACACACTATACAAGCTGCATCTATGTACATATGTCATCTCTACTACATCAGTCCCCTAGTAGTTGAAATCTCAGAACCCTGGCGGAATACGCCTCAGCTCGTCTCGAAGTATCTGAACCAACGTCTGTGCTAAACGGAAAATCCTATAAAACTCCGTAAAAGAAGGCGGCCCGTCATATGTCAAAGCATCTAACTCCCATGTAGCACTCATCAATGCAGACTATAACCTCTGTCTCATCATATAATCTGGATGTAATGCGCTAGTGGTCCTCGGTCTCTCTGATCAAACAAATGCATAATCGCTCTATACTGAGCTCTCCAGTACTCAGCGTCATCTCTCATAACAATGTACTCATGATACGGTACCATATGTGGCTGTGCAACATGTCCTACTGACTCCTGTGACTGAACCCTCGGTATCCCTGCACCCTGCTGTGGAGCTCCTAACTATAACTCTATCTTATGCTCACCCGTACCCTCGACTGGAACCATCTGAAATATCTCTGGCTCTGGAGCATATACTGGTATAGGAGGTAACACTGGTGGTGGTGGAAGCTTTGGCTCAATCCCTGGTATGAACTGATACTCTACTGGAAATGGAGGTGGAAGCATCGGCTCGAAGAACTCTAACGGATCAAACATCTCAACAGGATCATGAACTATCCCTGACACTGGTGGTGCTGGCTCCTGGGGCAATGGTGGAGGAGGTGAAAGAGGTGGAAACATATACTCAAATACTGGTGGAACCACTGGTGCAACTGGTCCTGTCACAATCCTCTCGGATGAACCTGAATATCCTGATGATGCCATCTGATAATATACCAAAGAAAGAAGAAAGGTCACTAAATCATTCCTAGAACTAATACTTCCTATCCTAATCTTATCTAAATCCTAACACTACTCTTTCTAGTTGACTGTTCCTATCCTATGTGATCTTCATATCTTATCTTAACCCTAATGTTCTTATTTTCAGGGACCAAACCTACAGCTCTGATACCAAACCTGTAATGCCCTCCAAACCCGAGGTATAAGTCTGGGGGTTACTAGCTAATCACCAAACCTGTGCAATCTGAATAACAAATAATAAAGAAATGTATCTAAACCCCTTTAACACTAACCAGGATCTTTTTAGGTTGAAGTATGAAAACAAGAACCACTAACTACTTTATTACAAACCAAATTCAAAATCTTACAAACTCTCTTTATTACAAACCATTGTCTAACCAGTTTTTAAACTAATTTCATCTTTTATTTAAATACACACACTAACTATCTACACTCCACATGTTCGGGAAACTCAAAACTTTCTTCCTGGACTGGGATCAACACCTTGGGTATGAGAGGATCCCGAGGCTTGACCCGCTTCTTTACCACTCGAGTCCTGATGGGTTTCATATTTTTTCTTAACTGAAAACAATAAGGTGAATAACAATAAAAAGTGGTGAGGCAAAAATTGCTCAACAAGTCTGTAAAATATAAACAGTGTTAAAGTAGTATAAATGAATCGATAATTTGGGTATATCTGCAAAGATATAACCCCGCGAGAATAGAAAGAAGACCACTGTTGGCGAATATAAATGAACGAAACTGGACACAAGTTCGCATATATACCCTGCTGATCAGCCAGGATATAGTTTAGATCTATATCTCACTATATAGATCCAGTCGGGCACCCGGGCACTACGACCCATCTCAAGGATCCGGTTATGTCCCGGTCCTTAGGATTAAGTAAACTTAATCCCCAAAAATATCACTATCCAGTCCATGGAGTAGCAACTGGAACAATCAATATGCTTTGATATATTCTAATCACCAGAATATATCAATCTATGTGAGTAACAAATGGAATATGAATAAGGAATTTAAAGAAAAGGAGAAATCAAGAATCGAAATGAAATATGAATAATAGAATAACAAGTGTGTATCAATTCTTATGAACAAGAATCAAAAGAGTGCAAGCGTGATAAGAATCTAAAGAAATATCACTATTCTGGAATTAGAATAGGGGAAAAACTTGCCTTCTGCGCGACTCACTTCAAATATGTCACCTTCGTCTATCACCGACTCAACCTGCCTTGCTGGCTTAGCTTCTGTTAGAGAAATAGACTGGTTTAGTCAATTCGTACTTCAATTGCGTCTTGAACCGACTCCACATCATTCCTATTGTCTACCCATGCGCTTATGACTTACTCGTATATTATATATTAACAAGTAAGACTCGATTAACCACATAATACACATAAGCACATAAGCACATAATCATTTTTTATAGTTAAAATAATTTTTAGAATCAAAATCGACTCGCTGATCGCTCAACTGATCATTATCTGACTCGTTTCCTATTTTTCAGAATTTATCGGACTCGTCTCTGCACGCGATCCGGCTGATAATTAAACAAATAACAAAGTCAGCTAATTTCTAGAAGAAATTAAGTTCAAATATTATTTTTAATGAAATTATTTTATTTTTCGGTGTCAAAGGGCTTTCGTTTCGCTAGAATTAGACTAACGGTCTAATTAATATCAATTAAACACAGATAATTCAATTTATTATTAAATATAAATAATCATTACTAATTTTTTAAACCCTAAAATAATTTTTAAATAATTATTTAAGAAAAATCAGAACTAAAAATGATTTTTCTATAATTTTTGGAATTAAAATCAATTTATTATGATTTATTGAAAATTATTTGATTAATTATCAAAATAATTAATCATTTTTAAATAATTAATAAATAATAAATAATTAAGAAAATAATTAAGAAAATAATTAAATCTGATTTTTAGAAAATATTTCAGAATTCATTTTATATAAATCAATTAATTAAATAATTAATTAATGAATTTATAAAATAAATAAAACTGATTTTTAAAATTAATAAAATAATAAAAAAAATCCAGAAACACCTGTCAGAATTCAAACTCTGATAATTTAGGATCAAAGCCGGGTATTTTATATGGGTCAAACAGATCAATTCCGGGTCATGAAGAACATGACCGAAATTTTCCCGAAAACCGGCCACCGGAGCAGATTCCGGTGAGCCCATTTCAGGCCAAAAACAACACCGTTGGGTGTGTTTTCCACTCGGTTTTCATTCCTGGCAACTACAACAATCTATAACCGGCCAAAATAAACCACAAACATCACAGAATCTTCATCTCCGATCACAACCGCCATCAACTCCGACCAAATATCGAACTTTTGATTCTGTATATGAAACTCGATGATTTATACTGCAAATCAAAGCTAAAAAATAGTATAATCAAACCCCTAACATTACACATACCAAAGATTCACAGAAATTACAGAGTTGTGATTTGAAAATCGAATATAAACCCTAATAATCGACTTTGCTATCCAGGTATCGTTTGTTCGATTAAACATCATGACTCGATTGCAAATAACATCAGGAAGCTATATCAATCATCAAAACATCATAATAACCCTAGAATCAAAAAGCCCTAATTCGAACATAAACCCTAGAAATCGAAAATAAAAAACGATGCATTAAAACATGAAATTGATGCTAGAAACAGAAAGAACAGTTGAAAACCTTTGATTTGGATACTCGAACTGCTGATTTGATGCTGTATTCAGTTCAAAATCACCGATTGATTCTTCGACCCGCAACTGTTCTACCTGACCCAGTTTGCAGAGAATTTGTGTATTTTCTGATTTTTAATTACTTAATTAATAATAATTAAATAAAAATTAGGCTATTTATAGTAGTAAAATTAATACTCCTAATTAAAATTAAGGCCCTAATTCTACATCTTTTAAAATTAGTAAGCCCCTAATTTTATAATTTTTGAGTATTAAAATTTAGTTTATAAATATTTTATACATACAATATATATGCCAAAATTTCCCAAAAATTATGAATAATGCAAAAATACAAGGAAATTGTATAAATGAAAGTCCTATAATTTTATAAAAATAAAAATTTGATTTTTGTGGAGTTTTTAACACCCAATGGGGCCCAGAAAAGTCATTTTTCGCGAAACGAGAAAATTTATAAAATACCTAGATGTTCATAATAATGCGATGGTAAAAGCCGTTTGATGAAAAATAATGCCCATTATTTTATTTGAAATATCTGTTTTAAAATCATGATTTGGGTCGTATAACTTTTGAAATGACAGCTATAAATGCAAAAATAAAGTATCTGAAAAATATCTTAAAAATACCTGGATGACACAAAATGCACGAAACACATAGCAATTAGGGTTTGACAGTTAATTACACATAAATGACACATTAACACACATAATTTATTATAAATATGATATAATACAGAAGTAAATTTCCCAAACGTTACATCGATAAGTCATTCTGGAGTTCTCGAATGACTTCTCTATATGACTTGATCTGTGAGTTGTAGATATCTTGACTTAGAACATTTTTCCTAAAACAGATTTATTCAACTCCAAGCTTCTTCATAAATTCTCTGAGACATAATTTTCTTGATCATCTTTCAGAGTTTATTCTTAGGCTTGAGACTGTTTACAGAAAGACAATCAGTCTCATCTTTGACATTTTTACAGAATCAAGTAATATAGTACAAAATACAAATTTAGATTATCATACAACAAATTGTTAGGGTTGTCAATTTGACTTAGACTTGTTATGATACAGACATGTCTTGCACAATAAATTCAAAATTAAAGAAAAATATAGAAAAATACCTATTGATTCTGCAGTAGTACAAGTCACACAACTTTATAGTACTCTTCACAACCTTCGTTTTGGTTACTCACACATCCAAATCCGAGTTCGCTAACGCTTCCATTTTTAGGTTTGAATACGAAGAACACTACGAATTCTAGGGTTTTTCTCTGGAAATTATATAATTTTACAGTTTAATTGTGTTTATCTATACAAAATAAAATACGATAAGGGCTATTTATATTTACGAAATATTGGTACCCCGTTGGATCATATCGGATATAAAAATAAAATACTTAATCGTTAAGTATTAATAAAACTGATCCAATTCGGTACCGGTTATAGGATAATTATGAAAACCAGGATTTTTGTAAATACAGTCTTGGTCTCAGCACTTTGGTTACACGAATTACGAGAAGATAATATAATTGATTAATCAAAATATCTCGTTTCTCGAAATACGGGTTTTATCAATTTATTGAAACGAAAATTGTATCAAAAATTCCACCGGGAACCGCACTGGTAAAACCGTACTCCGGATCGAAAAAAGTCAAAACACGTAAAACGCTCGGAGTAATCAAATTAGGTTAGAAAGGAGTTTTTTCGAGACTTCCGGGTTATAAAAATGTAAAAACGGTTGAAGTTGGACGATTCCTGATTATTCAAAATAATTTATAATTAATTTGAAAAATAATTTATTAAATCTATAAATCCTTTATAAAATCATATAACAACATATAAATTAATGGACAAATATCAAAATCATCTATACTTTATTTTGGACATATAAAAATTAAAATTCTCAAATTTTATCACATATAAATACCCAAACACAGACACCAGTTAACAGATAATTCACCAAAAATTAATATAATAATAACATAATATTTATTTATTAACAAATATAATTACACGTCATATCCCGGATATTATAGAGAGAGAGAGAGAGACGTACGGCCTGGTGAACAGTTGTGTGTGATTTTTAATTTTATAATTTAATCAATTAAAGGTCAGGATTGATCAACAGTTTGATATAATGGCTGAGATAATTTATGCAGAAAAGAAATAATATAATTGATATTTTATTATCAATAATATAAAAATCTGAAATATTTTACAATCTGATAGGGATAAATAAATTATGATAGTATAATTAAATACTGCAAGGTGTGGGCTGCTAGGCCCAATAAAAAGATATATGATACTCAGACCAGAAAGGTTAAGCCTGATGGACCAGATCAGGCCTAATGAAATAAAGAAGGCCCAAAAGCCCTGATTATTAATTAATTTCGTAATTAATTAATAAGGGAAAAATCAGCTATTGAGAAGAGTCCCGATAAGGATATAAATCTGTATAGATTAGCCTCAAGGGGACCTAAAAGGATAAGGAATCAGTTTCCTACTATCTAGGACTCCAAAGTCCATTCTAATTATGAGACTTGCCCACCAAGTCTCCTATACCAAGTCCAATTCAAGGACTCCCAACATCTATATAAGGGGTCTCACCCCCACCACCAAGAACTACGTTTTTTTGACTTGATCCTTGGCAATCAGCAAGGTACGTAGGCATCTTGTTAAGGCAGATTGAGTCACGAAACACAAGAGTAGTCAAAATCGAGCCTTGAAGCTCACGTTCCTTATTATTAAACACAACAATTATATATATTAGTTTTAATCCATAACATTTGGCGCCGTCTGTGGGAAAGCACAACAACAACCATAGCAAGAATACGGAGAACAATTAGAGCTTTAGAGGAAGGAACACCATCAGAGACAACCCAGGTGATTTCGTCAACCGTGGAGGTTCCTCCCCATTCGACTTATGCATCTACTCAGGGGGAAGCCCAGATAGGGGCAACTCAACCTCAGCCACAAGGGACAACTCCCCCGACTATTCAAGGTACGAATCCTCAAGTTCAACAAGTACATATACCTGTGAATTCTCGACCCGTCGGGTATGAATATTCAACTATTGTTACTACTAACCCCCCTTATGGGATGCCCCTTCACCCTGAGGTTGGAGGAAGCGGATATGCTGGGCGAAGCGAAGCACGAGGGCAGTTGCCCCCCTATATACGAGGTTTGGGTCCTATCCCTGAGGATCGGGAATTTTCTGGTCCTTACACTGAGAGAGACTCCGAATCTTTAGATGATGAAGTGGCCCCGAGAAGGAGGCGTCCTGGAAAAGAGCCAATGGCCGATGGAAGGCAACGCCCCCAAAGCACCCCAGGGGCGAATCCCCAAGAAGTGCAGGAAAGGATCAGGGCTCATGAGGCTAAAATCCAAAGGCTGAGGCGTGATTTGGAGGCTCACCAGGCCACCAGACCCCAGATACCTCCTAGGGGGAGAAATCCTCCTCCTGTCATAGACCTGGATGGTCCGGTACGAAGAAGGGCTGTTGTCCCAAGAACTGATCCAAGCAATCTCCTTCCCCTTGGAGATCCTAATGATCCAACTCCACCCTTCACAGAAGAGATAATGAATGCCCATATCTTAAAGAAATTCAAGATGCCCACTATCAAAGCCTATGATGGCACGGGAGACCCCGCTAATCATGTTAGGACATTCTCTAATGCACTGCTGCTGTAACCCGTGAATGATGCTATAAAGTGTCGGGCCTTCCCTCAAACCCTATCGGGTATGGCTCAAAGATGGTACAGTCGCCTGCCCCCAAATTCTATTGGATCGTTCAGAGAATTAAGTCAGGCTTTTATTAAGCAATTCATCAGTGGAAGAGTCCATGAGAAAAGTTCAGCATCTCTTATGAGTCTTGTGCAGGGAGCTAAGGAATCCTTGAGAGATTACCTGAATCGTTTCACAAAGGAGGCTTTAAAAGTCCCGGACCTTGATGATAAGGTAGCATGATAGCACTGCAACAAGGAACTAGGGACGAGTTTTTTAAGATGTCTTTGGCCAAACATCCCCCTGAAAGCATGTTGCAGCTCCAAGAGAGGGCAGGGAAGTATATCAAGGTTGAAGAAAGTATGAGGAAGACCGTAGTAAGTAATGAGCCCACTGGAGGCAAGAAGCGGAAAGCTGATTTAGAATATATTACAAAGGACAATTATCCTAGAACCGAACAAAACCCTGATTCAACCCCCAAGAAGGGAGGACCTGGGCAAAAGTTCACTGAATACGCTAAGCTGAATGCTCTTAGAAGTCAAATTTTGATGGAGATTGAGATAGACAGAGATATTCGCTGGCCTAAGCCCTTGAAGGCTGATCCCGGCAAGCTAGATAAGAGCAAGTATTGCAGGTTTCACAAAGATGTTGGCCATGACACCGATGAGTGTAGGCAATTGAAAGATGAAATTGAGTTTTTGATTCGAAAAGGAAGATTGAACAAGTACATTGGAGATGGAGGGGACAGAAATAATAATGGAAGGAAGAACTTTGAAGATCGTAGGAGGGACTAAGATGATCAGGGGCGAAATCCCGAACCCAGAGGGCCGGTTATAAATGCAATTTTTGGAGGACCGCAACGCCCTCGAGGACCTGTGATAAACACGATCTTTGGAGGTCCAACTGCTGCTGGATTGTCCAAAAATTCCAGAAAGGCATATACTAGGGAGGTTATGCATATTGTTGGAGAAGCCCCTAAGAGGGCCAGGACAGAAGTAACATTGGCTTTTGATGATTCCGACCTAGAGGGTGTGAAGTTTCCCCATGACGACCCGCTGGTCATAACACCGATAATAGGAAATAGCCCGGTTAAGAGGGTCCTTGTGGATAATGGTGCTTCTGTGGATATCTTGCTCCACGACACCTTTCTAAGGATGGGGTATAATGACTCCCAGTTGACACCAACCGACATGCCGATATATGGATTTGCTGGAGTAGAATGTCCTGTAGAAGGGATAATCAAATTGCCAACCACCATAGGTACGGAACCAAGACAAGCAACGCAGATGCTGGATTTCGTGGTGGTAAAGGCTAGTTCAACTTATAATGCTATCATGGGGAGAACAGGGATACATGCCTTCAAGGCAGTCCCCTCTTCCTATCATTCAGTGATGAAGTTTCCCACCCGAAACGGGATTGGAGAAGAGAGAGGAGATCAAAAAATGGCTAGAAGCTGTTATGTGGCCTCTTTGAGAGCAGATGGCGTCGGGGGGCAGGTTCTTCCTATTGAAGATATGGATGTCCGAGAAAATGACGAGAAGAGAGGAAAGCCAGCAGAAGAATTGGTTTCGGTTCCTTTAAACCCCGAGGATCCTGAAAGGGTGACTTTCATTGGAGCCACGTTAGAGGAACCCCTTAGAGGAAAGTTAGTGAAATTTTTGCAAGAAAATAGTGATGTATTTGCATGGTCAGCAGCTGATATGCCAAGCATAGACCCGGAGTTGATTACTCACAGGTTAAACGTGGATCCAAGTCAGAAGACAGTAAAACAAAAGAAAAGAAATTTTGCCCCAGAAAGATAAGAGGCTATAAAACAGGAAGTAGAAAAGCTCTTAGAGGCTGGTTTCATTGAGGAGATCCAATTTCCGGAGTGGTTAGAAAATCCTGTAATGGTGAGGAAGGCTAATGGAAAGTGGAGGATGTGTATAGACTTTACTGATCTGAATGATGCATGCCCTAAAGACTATTTTCCGCTGCCAAGAATTGATACTTTGATTGATGCCACTGCTGGACATGAGATGCTGAGTTTCATGGATGGATTTAGTGGATACAACCAGATTAAAATGCATAAGGATGACATTCCAAAGGTATCATTCATCACTGACTTTGGTGTTTATTGTTATCTTGTTATGGCATTTGGTCTCAAGAATGCAGGAGCCACCTATCAAAGGTTGGTAAACTAAATTTTTAAGGATCTTATTGGTAAGACTATGGAAGTCTATGTTGATGACATGTTAGTCAAAAGTCTAGTAAAGAATGATCATATAACCCATTTGAGGGAAGCTTTTGAGGTCCTGAGGTACCACAAGATGATGTTGAATCCTACGAAGTTTGCTTTCGGAGTAGGATCTGGAAATTTTTTGGAATTGATGGTCTCAAAGAGGGGAATTGAGGCTAACCCTGATAAAATAAAGGGGATCCTGGACATGGAACCACCAAAAACTGTTAAGGATATTCAGAAGCTCACAGGAAGGGTTGCTGCACTAGGGCGGTTCATCTCCAAGTCGGGAGACAAGTGTTTGTTATTCTTCAAGTCACTAAAGAGCATCAAAGACTTTGTATGGAGTGAGGAAAACCAGAAGGCATTTGAAGAGTTAAAGAAGTATATGGCCCAGGCCCCATTTGTTGGCCAAGGTGTTGGTTAAAGAGGAACTGAAAGTCCAGAAACCCGTATACTATGTCAGCAAAATTCTGCATTGTGCTGAATTAAATTATTCAACTATTGAGAAATTTGCTCTAGCCCTAGTAATGGCTTCGAGAAAACTGCATCCTTATTTTCAGGCTCACCAGATTGAGGTGCTAAAAAATCAGCCCCTGAGAAATATCATTCACAGTCCCAAGGCAAGTGGGAGATTGATTAAGTGGGCAATAGAGCTGGGAGAGTTCGATCTCAAATATAAGCCACGTACGACAATAAAAGCCCAGGCACTAGCTGACTTCGTGGTGGAATGTACCATACCCAACTAAGAAGTCGGGGGGCAGGAAGATACCATACCTCAAGACAAGGGCATCGATAATGGGGACAGAGAGAAGGATGATAAGGAGAAAGAATATTGGGTTCTCTATTTTGATGGAGCATCAAAAACAAATTCCAGTGGAGCAGGGTTGGTTTTGCAAAGTCCTGATGGGTTCTTAATTGAGTATGCTATGAAGCTAGACTTCCCAACTACAAATAATGAGGCAGAGTATGAAGCCCTGATAGCTGGCCTTGGTCTAGCTGGGACACTTAGAGTTAAAAACTTAAAGGTCCGTGGAGACTCGAAGCTGATCATATCCCAGGTAAAGGGAGAATTTGAGGCAAGGGATGATACGATGACTAAGTATGTTCGCCTAGTAAGGGTTGTGATGACCCAATTTAATGAATGCCATGTTGAACACATTCCAAGGGAAGAAAATGCTAAAGCAGATGCGCTATCAAAGTTTGCTTCATCTGAAATAGAAGAAAGTTCAGGAAGTGTGTACTTCCGTGTTTTGAAAATACGAAGCATAGATGTTAAGCTTGTGGCTCCTATAGGCCTGGGGACATCCTGGATTGATCCTATTAAGGCTCATATTCAAACCGGTTGGTTTCCAAGCGATGCAACTGAAGAACGGAAGTTAATTGTTCGGGCACTAAGATACTCTTTGATAGATGGTATTCTTTACAAAAGATCCTTCGTGGTTCCCTACTTGAGGTGTCTCAGGCCCGATGAGGTACGCTTGGCTCTTGAAGAAGTGCATGAAGGTATTTATGAAAAACACTTGGGGGGCAGGGCCTTGGCTCATAAGATAACTCATTTAGGTTTTTATTGGCCAGAAATGATGGCTGATGCCAAAGAATATGTGAAGAAATGTAACCGCTGTCAGAAGCATGCACCTGTTGTTAGATAACCCCCCGAGATGCTGACCTCTATCAACTCGCCCATTCCTTTTGCTATGTGGGGAATGGATATTTTGGGGCCTTTTCCCATGGCCACAGCACAAAGGAAGTTTCTGATTGTAGCCATTGATTATTTCACCAAGTAGATTGAAGCCAAGCCCTTGGCCAAAATCACAACTAAGCAGGTTGCACAATTCCTGTGGGAAAACATTATGTGCCGATATGGAATTCCCCGTATCCTCGTCACTGACAATGGAACATAATTCAACAATGAGGAATTCAAGAAGTATTGTGAAGAAAATGAAATTGAGTTACGATTCACCTCTGTGGCTCACCCGCAAGCCAATGGGCAAGCAGAGGTAGCAAATCGGATAATCCTGGATGGACTAAAGAAAAGGATCGAGAAGTCAAGAAATAATTAGGTGGATGAAATACTTCCAATATTATGGGCCTACAGGACTACCTGTAGAGTCACGACAGGAGCAACTCCCTTCATATTGGCATATGGGGCAGAAGCAGTAGTTCCAGTAGAGATATCACATTCCTCTCCAAGGATTCAGGCTTTCAATGCAGAAGAAAATGAGGAAGGGCAGAGGTTAGCCCTGGATTTAATCGATGAAGTGCGAGATAAAGCACATGCAAAGATAGTAGAATATCAGAAAAAGGCTTCATTCTACTACAACCTAAGGGTTAAAGAGAGGTTTTTCAAACAAGGTGACCTAGTCTTGAGAAAAATAGAGGCTTCTGGTGTGGGACAGAAAGGAAAGCTTGCCCCAAATTGGGAAGGTCCGTACAGAGTCAAGAGTGTTCAGGGTAGAGGAACCTACAAGCTGGAGAATATGGATGGTTTTAAAGTCCCGAGAACCTGGCACGCACAAAACCTGAAGGTTTACTACGTGTAAGATAGGCGAAGTACGATTCTCACTTGTCATTGTGACAAGTAGGTTTAAAAGCACCTTGAAGCTTTGCTTGCGTAGGATTTTATATTCCAGTAGAATTTACATTGTCTAGTTATTGTTGATTAGGGTCGAACCCATGCTGTGTAAGGTTTTGGAAAACCAGACTTCATATTAAAGAGTTTGAAATTATTTCAATCTAAGGATGTTTAAAGTTCAAATGCATATTAAGATTGTAAAGTTAAAATAGAAAGAGGCAAGAAAAATAACATATGAAATATAACCCCGAAGGGTAACAAGTTTTGATATGAATGAAGTTCAAAAAGAAGATATACAAAAAAAACTTAGGCCTTGGAAGGCTGAGATTCCTCGGAACCACTATCCGAAGTCTCCTCAGATGTCTCAGTCGTTCCTTCGGACGTCTCGGTCATCCCCTCCGAAGTCCCTGTAGAGGTTCCCTCTGCGGGAGATATTGGCTGTTGAGGCGCTGCTCTTGGAGGCTCTTCCACCCTGGCCTTCTTAGCGACAGGCTCAAGCTCCTCTTCGGAAGAATCTTCCTCCTCTCCGTCCTTGATCATATCAGCAAGCTTCTCAGTAACACCTCCAAGCTCTGGAACTCGCACAGGGCAAGGAAAGGAGGACTGCTCGAGGACCTCTGAAAAATCATCCTGGATGGCCTCCACAGCAGCGTCCCAGCCCTCTTTGTAGCTAACTGGGTAAAGAAGGGCATCATGCTCCACCATCAAGTCTTTGAATTCCTGGGTGTCCATCCAGCCATCAAAAGCTTTGTCCTTCTGCGCCTTCAGAATGACATTTTCGGCTAGGGCCGTTTCCAGGTTCAGAAGTGGAAGAGGCCAGTTGAGCTTCAAGGGCCTCTATTTTTTGGTTGGCCTCCTCCAACTTCTTGTTGGCATCTTCCAGGCCAACTTTCCAAGCCTTAGCTTGGTGAATTGCCCCTTGGAAATGGGCGTTAGCCTGCAAGAGAAACAGCAAAAGTTTAGAAAAGAAACATGGAAAGATAAGTATGAAGGGCATAGGTGAAGGACGTACCGTCGCCAGAGCCTGGGCTCCAAATAGCTCATTCCCCTCTATGTCCTGTTGAAGGACAAAATCTTGATAGTCCACCGGGGAGATGGAATGCTTAGACCATTCCTTGGACAGCGCCGTGCTGCCTACGATTGAGTCCTTGCCCCGGATCCCCCAAGCAGGTTGAAAATAGACCCCTGGCCTCTGCTTGGTGCGCAAAACTTGGCTGGGGCCTTCCTCGCTCGGCTCCGTTGCCTGAAGTAGGAACTCAGGGAAGCGGTCACCAAGTCGAGGGTCTTTCAAGACCTTCCCAGCCCTCTTCATCCTGGTTGTCTCCAGGTCCTTAGGCTTAGTAGCCTCCTCAATCTTCTCAGCCACTGCAATAAACGAAGTCAGTTAAAGATCAATGGAATAAAAAATAAAGGAAATAAAGGAGGTAAGAAAGGGAACTTACTTTTCTTATGAACGGGTGAGAGACCGCGTTCTACCAGGACGGTCTTCCGGATAAGGTCCCAAGAATGGGAAGTACCGTTGTCTTGTGTAAGGAGGTTGAAAGCTCTAGCCTCCTCCTCAGACAAAGTTATATCATTTGGGCTCCCGTCCACGGCCAGCCCAAAGGATGATCGAAACAGGGAGCCCCAATCTCCACCTTCCCAAACAATGAACAAAAAATCTTTCTTCCACCCCAAGTTATTGTCAGGGATGGACTTCCCATTCACGATATGGGGGATAGTGGGGCGCTGATTTATAGAAACCCAACCCGGACTTTTATCAGGGCTGTTCTTGAACTGAAAAATCTTTCTGAAGACAGCAACAGATGTGGGGACATTGTGCTTGGTGCATTGCGACAGATAGCACAGAATCAGCCTCCAAGAATTAGGGGGAAGTTGGCAAGGGCTGATGCCCACATCAGCCAGTAGCAAAGGAATGAATGGATGAAAAGGGAGTCTGATACCTGCCCTTAGAGTATCCCTATAGACGCATAGCGCATCCTTCCACTGACAGGCCATGTCGGCCGGACCCGCAAGAACCAGCTTAAAAGGCTCCTTGATTTTGAAGCAGCTGCTCAACTTTTCCAGCTCCTTGGGATCCCGTAAAGCACTAATATGATCGTGCACGTCCAAATGCGCATCAGACGGGTACTCGTCCCCTCGAGTGTTGATCATGTCGATTAAGGAAGTATACCTCGATCGAATAGGAAATTCGTTGGACTTTCTAGCCACGTTCATCTTGGCCAAGCGAGTCATTTTTTTTGTCAGCCATCTGAAAAAAGAAAGGGGCACGTAAATAGGCTATCTTAAAATGGCACACAATGGAAAAATAGACACGAAAAGCAAAGGGAGGAATTTTACCTGAAGAAGCACTCCTGAAAAAGGCCTTGAGCTCTGACTTGTTGTTATTGCTCTGAGAATCTTAGCCGGAGGAGAAAGAAGAAAACTTAGAAATGAGAAGGTAAGAAGTAGTAGCCTCTCCTCAGTTCTTTATATAAGAGGAAAAGGAAGTTGAAGGGACGAAAGCCCATTAAGGGCAAAGGCCCATGGGAAAAAGCCCAGAAAAAGGAACATTCCAGAATATTCCAAGGATTCTAGAGGATTCTAAACAGATCAATATTAAGCCGAATAAAGGAGGCCCAGTAAGTTTTGAAAAAGCCCAATAAAGGAGGCCCAGTAAGTTTTAAAAAAGTCCAATGAAGGAGGCCCAGTAAGTTTTGGAGAAGCCCAATAAAGGAGGCCCAGTAAGTTTTGGAAAAGCCCAATAAAAGAGGCCCAGTAAGATTTGGAAAAACTCAATAAGGCCCAATAAAAAAGGCCAGGCCCAAATCCAATTAGGATTTGGAAAATACAGTACCTTAAATTAAAGCCAAATAAAAAAGGCTAGTGGAAGACCAGGATTCAAGTCGAATTCCAGGTCGTGAATCCTGCTCGAAAACTTTCGAGCAGGCACCCGAAAATAATGGATAAAAAAGACCAGGATTCAGGTCGAATTCCAGGTCGTGAATCCTGCCAGAAATTTGTCGACTAGATACACGAAAACAACGGAAAAAATAGGACTGAATTAAGGTCGGAACCTCGACCAGGAATGAAGTCGAATTAGCCAAGCATCTTTCAAGAATAAGGATTTAAAACCCAGGTCGAAGTTCGACTAGGATCTTGGTCGAATTCCAGGTCGTGGATCCTAGTCGAAATCCTTCGACCAGGAAGCAAGAAAACCAAAGAATTTTCGAACAGGATTCAGGTCGAAATGTCGACTAGAATCCTAGTCGAAATCCTAGTCGATAGGCTCATGACCAGAAGCTGAAAAAAAGTGGGGGAAATTTCGACCTAGATCCAAGTCGAAATTTCGACTAGGATCCTGGTCGAATTCCAGGTCCTAGATCCAGGTCGAAATTTCGACTAGGATCCTGGTCGAATTCCAGGTCGTGGATCCTAGTCGAATTCCTTCGACCAGGATGGCAAGGCTGACCCCTGTTTCGACTAGGATCCAGGTCGAAATTTCGACTAGGATCCTGGTTGAAAAAGGGCTGGAAATCTGAAAAATCCAGAAATTAAGGATAAATCCCGGAAAATTAAGGATAAATCCCAAAAAATTAGGGAAAAATCCAGAAAATTAGGGAAAAATCCAGAAATTAAGGATAAATCCCAGAAAATTAGGGGAAAATCCAGAAATTAAGGACAAATCCCAGAAAATTAGGGAAAAATCCAGAAATTAAGGATAAATCCCGGGAAATTAAGGACAAATCCCAGGGAATTAGGGAAAAATCCCGGGAATAAGGGAAAAATTCCTGGAAATTAAGATAATTCCTGAATAAAAGGAAAATTCATTGTAAATGTGTAGGTCGCTCCACACTTTACATGAAAACGAAACCCTGTAAGGGAATAAACAGACTTAATTCTGTGAAACCTAATCAATGTTTCCCAAAAGTTGGGGGGCAAATGATAGGGATAAATAAATTATGATAGTATAATTAAATACTGCAAGGTGTGGGCTGCTAGGCCCAATAAAATGATATATGATACTCAAACCAGAAAGGTTAAGCCTGATGAACCAGATCAGGCCTGATGATATAAAGAAGGCCCAAAAGCCCTGATTATTAATTAATTTCGTAATTAATTAATAAGGGAAAAATCAGCTATTGAGAAGAGTCCCGATAAGGATATAAATCCTTATAGGTTAGCCTCAAGGGGACCTAAAAGGATAAGGAATCAGTTTCCTACTATCTAGGACTCCAAAGTCCATTCTAATTATGAGACTTGCCCACCAAGTCTCCTATACCAAGTCCAATTCAAGGACTCCCAACATCTATATAAGGGGTCTCACCCCCACCACCAAGAACTACGCTTTTTTGACTTGATTCTTGGCAATCAGCAAGGTACGTAGGCATCTTGTTAAGGCAGATTGAGTCACGAAACACAAGAGCAGTCAAAATCGAGCCTTGAAGCTCACGTTCCTTATTATTAAACACAACAATTATATATATTAGTTTTAATCCATAACACAATCAATAATTACATATAAAATGTAATTATTTATATAAACATATTCTTGCAATTTTTAAAATCAAAATATATTTAACTTTAAATATGCAAGATTTTATTTTTACATTCTTTCATATTAATTCACGCAAATTTTGCAAATTAATTTAGAGAATGGTTTTTCATCAAGAAAAATATTTTAAATTATTTATAACTTACTAAAAATATTTCCTTGGTCAAAACTTTTCTAGGACATTTTTGTAAGATAATTTTTTTATTTTAACATTTTTAACTTATAATTTAATGCAAATTAATTTATGTAAAATAGAATATTCTCAAAAAAATTATGGATTAATAATACTTAATATAATATTTTCTTGTCCATAATTAATCAATACTCACTATTTTCCTGATTTTTGAAATAAATAATATTCCAAGACCAATAAATAGCTGCATTGATTAATTATTTTATTGAAGATAATTTTCACGCACCGCTCATTTTCTTATAATCAGCTCATTGCATAAAAATCTAAATTTCATATAGAATTCCGTTCTAATATTGTAATAGTTTTGAAAGAACCAAGATTTGCGGAAAATTAAGTTCAATAAAATTAGAGACACGACAATGTCTTACTTTGAACACTCAAGTATTTTTAAATTCAAACAGAGTTTGGAGAATCGCTCAGAATTTAAAGGTTTTGTGAATATGTCCGCAATATTATGTTCAGTATCAACGTACTCCAATTTAATACTGCCATTGGACACATGATCTTGTAAAAACTGATGTTGAATATCAATATACTTTGATAATGAGCGCAAACAGGATTGTTACTTAAATTGATGGCACTCGAATTATCACACTGAATTGATATTACGTCAAATTTATCGAGTATGCGGCAAGCGTTTGCTTCGTCCAAAAGACTTGAGCATAACATTTTGCTACCGCAATATATTCACCTTTCGTAGTAGATATTGATACATAATTTTGTTTGTTAGAGAACCACAAAATCAAACATCGACCAAGAAACTGACATGTACCGCTTGTGCTTTTTTATCAATTAAATTTTCGGCATAATCCGAATCAGAAAAACACACTAAGTCAAATAGTTGTCCTTTCGGATGCCAAAGAACAAGTTTAGTGATTCCTTTAAGATATCTAAATATCCACTTAACGACTGATACGTGAGATTCTTTAGAAGTCACTTGAAAGCGAGAACATTTACATACACTATATTGTATGTCTGGTCTACTAGCCATTATATAAAGTAAACTTTCGATCATACCACGATATTTCTTAGAATCAACAGAATTATTTTTCGGATCTTCGGTTAATTTTACGGATGTAGACATAGGGGGTACTAATGGGTTTGGAATTTTCCATCTCAAACTTCTTTAGCATTTCTTTACAATATTTCGTTTTTTAAATATGAATGCGCTCATTAGATTGCTTTATTTGTAAAACTAGAAAGAAATTTAATTCACCCATCATGCTAATTTTGAATTCTTTACTCATAATTTTCTAGAATTCATTACATGATGAATCTTTGGTTGATCCAAAGATAATATCATCTACGTAAATTTGAACAAGAAAGATACTATCACCTTCATACTTCGTAAAAAGAGTAGTATCCACAATTCCCACTTTCAAACCGTTATCAATTAAGAATTTTCTTAACCGCTCGTACCAAGATCTAGGAGCTTGTTTTAGTCCATATAAGTATTTATACAATTTGTACACATATTCTGGATGCACATGATCTTCAAATCTCGGTGGTTATCTTACGTAAACTTCTTCTTCTACGACACCATTTAGGAATGCAGATTTTAAATCCATCTGATAGACTTTGAAACCTTTATGCGCTATGAAGGCAAAAAATGTACTAATTTATTCAATTCGAGCTACGAGAGTATAACTTTTATCATAATATATTCCTTCCATTTGATTATATCCTTGTGCAACTAATCGTGCTTTATTTCGTACCACTGTTCTACTTTCGTCTAATTTATTACGAAAAACCCACTTGGTTCCCATTATGGAAGTTTCGAGTGGTTGTGGAACTAGTTCCCAAACTTGTATTGTGAGTGAATTGATTTAGCTCGTCTTATATTACATAAATCCAATCCTCATCTAATAAAGCTTCCTTTACGGTTTTGGGTTCTATTTGTGATAGAATGGCCAAATGACTCATAATGTTTTGAACTTGAGCTCGAGTTTGAAAGCCTTTAGTAAGGTCACCTAAGACATTGTCTATAAGATGGCCTTTAATTAATGGAATTTTCAAAGACAATTCAACTTCGGTCTCTTTTACTTCAAGAGGGGATTAGTTGGAATCTCATTTCCAAGTTTTAAATTTCCCATTTGACGGATTACATCTTCCATGTCATTTGGTTTTCCTTCATTTGAATTTTTATCATCTTTGACTAAATCTTTAAACCTTTCGTGGAGGTTTATATTCATCGTATGTAACATTCATTGATTCTTCCACCACTAAAGTTTAAAATTAAATACTCGATAAGCTTTTCCACTAATTGAATAACCAAGAAATGCACCCTCACATGATTTATGGTCAAATTTTGTTAGATAATTGTTAGGTCCCGTAAAAGGGCTATTTTAAGCTAGAAGGGGGTTGAATAGCTTAATTACCAATTTCAAAATTATTATGGCGTTTTGAAAATATTTATCTAATTTTAAATATTTTACCGAGTAGTTATGCAGATTATAGATGCAAAAATAAAAAACAAGGAAGAAAATTCCAAAAGGTGAGATTTATCCTTGTTCACGATAGTGCAACCTCTAATAGATTCGCTCACCTCTACGTCCAGTCTCCGAGCTCCTCTCCTTGACTCAAGTTTTTTCCTTAAAATAACCTCTCTCCTTTCGTAGGCGGAGAAGCCTTTACAACCCCACAAATATTTATCTTGGTGCGTAACTCCGGGTTACCATCTCAAAATAAGTGTGTAAACCTACACAACCTATCTTTGACAATAATTCCCAGTTATTTGTTCAAAGTTGATGTAGAACCCTTGGTTTAGTATTTTCCTTCTTAGATTTTGTTGGTCTTGGATCTTAGTAGTTGGTCTTGGGTCTTTCCCCTTCCTCACAGTGCGAAGACTACTAACTTCCTGTTAGTACGTCTAGGACTTGGGTCTTAAAACAAGAATCACCTCACTTTACTTCTCATCACTGCAAAACTAAGAAGACGGTATCTATGAAGCAATTCCCGTTATATAAAAAAAATTGGACTTGTATAATACTTAACTAGACCGAGGTAACTTACAATATTCTTAAAAGAATATTAGTGTATACTTTTGGTTAGATTTTATGTTTTAAGCAAAGTATATTTATTATTACTCCATGTAGATAAGATGGGGTGTGGGAGTAATAAATGTAAAGTCCATTAAGTATGATGACTTAAGATTTTATAAATTTGTACTTCCTCTTGACTTATATAAATATCAAATTATACTTGGTATTACTTCGTTTCGGAAAATATATCTTATTTCCGAAGTAATAAATATATCAAGTCCTTAGTGAAGCGTTTTAGGTTACGGATCTTTGATAAAACAACTTCTCGATAAATATAGTCATGTGTAGACTTTTATAAATCGATAGCATTACAAATATTCTTTATCTATTTGCACTTATAATAATTTGGCCAACGAAATAAAAGGTGTGTAATTTAAACACAATATATCATAATTTATAAGAGCATGGTTTAAATTATATTAGCATAATTTATATGTGTATTTATATAATACAATATAAGCTTTAAGTTTTTCCCACGAAACACTAAAGGTGATAGTAAGGGAAGTTGCTTAATTCTTATACGATCATATATTCTTATATTTACTTAAAAACTGTAAGATTTTTCCACGAAACAGTAAAGGTGGTGGTAAGGGAATTCACTAAAATATTTTAACTAAATATGACAAGTATATATAGATATCTGTACTATACTATAATAATCGGAATGGGGTATAATTTGACATGCATTATTTTGGTTGGTTTAGTTATCCCCATTTATGACCGTCAGATCTTTTTAATCAAGTGATCAGGACCGTTAGATTCAAATACTAAAAGAATATACACTACTCAAGCTGCAAAGTTCGAACCCCGCCAACAATAAATATTTATATTATTATTTATACACTACTAAAACTCCCAGGTACGATCCCCACCAACACCAAATATTTATATTATTATTTATACACTACCTAAAATTCAGGTTCGAATCCTGCCAACAACAAATATTTATATTATTATTTATAAATATATTAATAAGATAAAGATCTAAAAAGAAATTTATTATATTTTAAATAATATAAATATTATTGAAGACCCGCATGGCATAGGTTGTAAATCTAGTATATATATTAGAAGCCTTAAGTTTTTCACACGAAACACCAAAGGTGCTAGTAAGGGAAGTTGCTTAAGTCTTTTAAACAATCTAAGTAGCAGTTGTGAATGTCAACGGATAATTTCTGTTAAGCTTATATGTCAAGGGACAATCACTTATTGAAGGATGAGGAATGTTCATCGAGGAAGCAGAAATAAAAGAGTTCGGAGTTGAAACTATGGTTGAGTCTGTGGAGATTGATTTTAGATATTTATGCACAGACTCATCAATAGTTTCATAAAGAAAGGGCAATTGAGCAAACAAATCATCAATAAGATGATGCTCACTTGTTGTAGACTTTGGCTCCTTCATGAATTTTAAAGATGGAGAATCAATAATTGATGTGTTTATCATGTCCACATCCAGTGAGTTTGTGGGAGAATTGTGTGTTTGTGGTGTATCAATAATGAGAGAATTAGGCTGTGACTCCACATTTATTGGATCCACATCAAAATGACTTTGAGATGGTGTTATAACTGAGTCTTTGACTATAGTTGGCACTGTGTGTGTATACTATGACTCCCTCAAGGGTTTCAACTTCTTCTTTCTAATATAAGTTTGAGTTTGGTATTTGGTGTCCCTTCCCCTTTTATTATGTGCTCTTGGAATAGAGCTTATTTCAAAAGTCATATCCTTTTAAGTAGATGTAACTGGTAATGTGCTAATTTCCTTATTAAGCATCGCAGCCTTTTGGGAGACTATGGAATGGCTTGTCTGGGATACACTAACCTTTATCACCTAATTCTTAGGGCTTCTTCAATTTTCACTCTTTCCCTCACCTTGCTCACTACCCTTCATACTCCCCTAAGGCATTGTGGTAGTTTTTGTTATTCCCAAACAATGCAACAAGAATTACAGAAGGGGGTTGAATGTAATTCTGGCTAATTTTTCTGATTTTAAAAATGTTCTTACTTAATATATAACTGTGTTTGATTTTGCAAGAAGTGCGGAATGAAAGTAAAATAGAAATCAAAACACAAAGCAATAAAACACAAGGCTTTAAAACTTTCTAGTTGATAAGGATAAATAAATCCTGATTGTATAAATAAATATTGCAAGGTGTGGGCTGCTAGGCCCAATAAGAAGATGTATGACATTCAGACCAAGAAGGTTAACACATTGATCAGGCCTGATGGACCAGATCAGGCCTGATGGAACAAAGAAGGCCCAAAAACCCTGATTATTTATTAATTTCGTAATTAATAAATAAAGGAGGAAAACAGCTATTAAGATAAGTCCTAGTGGGGATATAAATCCTTGTAGATTGGCCTCAAGGGGACCTAAAAGGATAAGGAATCAGTTTCCTACTATCTAGGACTCCAAAGTCCATTCTAATTATGAGACTTGCCCACCAAGTCTCCTATGCCAAGTCCAATTCAAGGACTCTCAACATCTATATAAGGGGTCTCGCCCCACAAATCAGAACTACATTTTTTCGCTTGATTCTCTAATTCACAGAGATACGTAGGCATCTCGTAAAGGCAGAATTAAGGTACGAAACACGAGAGCAGCCATTAAAGGCCTTGAGCTCCTGAATCTTAGTAATAAATACAGCAAATAATAACCTTAGTATTTTATCCATAACATTTGGCGCCGTCTGTGGGAATCGAACAACAACCATGGCGAGAACACGGAGAACAACTAGCGCTCTGGAGGAGGGAACACCATCAGGGACAACTCAGGTGATTTCGTCCACCGTGGAGATTCCTCCCCACTCGACTTATGCATCTACTCAAAGGGAAGCCCAGATAGGGGCAACTCAACCTCAGCCACAAGGGACAACTCCCCCGACTATTCAAGGTACGAATTCTCAAGTTCAACAAGTACATATACCTGTGAATTCTCGACCCGTCAGGTATGAATATTCAACTATTGTTACTACTAACCCCCCTTATGGGATGCCCCTTCACCCTGAGGTTGGAGGAAGTGGATATGCTGGGCGAAGCGAAGCACGAGGGTAGTCGCCCCCCTATATACGAGGTTTGGGTCCTATCCCTGAGGATCAGGAATTTTCTGGTCCTTACATTGAGAGAGACTCCGAATCTTTGGATGATGAAGTGGCCCCGAGAAGGAGGCGTCCTGGAAAAGAGCCAATGGCCGATGGAAGGCAACGCCCCCAAAGCACCCCAGGGGCGAATCCCCAATAAGTGCAGGAAAGGATCAGGGCTCATGAGGCTAAAATCCAAAGGCTGAGGCGTGATTTGGAGGCTCACCAGGCCACCAGACCCCAGATACCTCCTAGGGGGAGAAATCCTCCTCCTGTCATAGACCTGGATGGTCCGGTACAAAGAAGGGCTGATGTCCCAAGAACTGATCCAAGCAATCTCCTTCCCCTTTGAAATCCTGATGATCCAACTCCACCCTTCACAAAAGAGATAATGAATGCCCATATCTCAAGGAAATTCAAGATGCCCACTATCAAAGCCTATGATGGCACGGGAGACCCCTCTAATCATGTTAGGACATTCTCTAATGCACTGCTGCTGCAACCCGTGAATGATGCTATAAAGTGTCGGGCCTTCCCTCAAACCCTGTCGGGTATGGCTCAAAGATGGTACAGTCGCCTGCCCCCAAATTCTATTGGATCGTTCAGAGAATTAAGTCTGGCTTTTATTAAGCAATTCATCAGTGGAAGAGTCCATGAGAAAAGTTCAGCATCTCTTATGAGTCTTGTGCAGGGAGCTAAGGAATCCTTGAGAGATTACCTGAATCGTTTCACAAAGGAGGCTTTAAAAGTCCCGGACCTTGATGATAAGGTAGCCATAATAGCACTGCAACAAGGAACTAGGGACGAGTTTTTTAAGATGTCCTTGGCCAAACGTCCCCCTGAAAGCATGTTGCAGCTCCAAGAGAGGGCAGGGAAGTATATCAAGGTTGAAGAAAGTATGAGGAAGACCGTAGTAAGTAATGAGCCCACTGGAGGCAAGAAGCGGAAAACTGATTTAGAATATATTGCAAAAGACAAATATCCTAGAACCGAACAAAACCCTGATTCAACCCCCAAGAGGGGAGGACCTGGGCAAAAGTTCACTGAATACGCTAAGCTAAATGCTCCTAGAAGTCAGATTTTGATGGAGATTGAGAAAGACGGAGATATTCGCTGGCCTAAGCCCTTGAAGGCTGATCCCGCCAAGCTAGATAAGGGCAAGTATTGCAGGTTTTACAAAGATGTTGGCCATGACACCGATGAGTGTAGGCAATTGAAAGATGAAATTGAGTTTTTGATTCGAAAAGGAAGATTGAACAAGTATACTGGAGATGGAGGGGACAGAAATAATAATGGAAGGAAGAACTTTGAAGATCGTAGGAGGGACCAAGACGATCAGGGGCGGAATCCCCAACCTAGAGGGCCGGTTATAAATGCAATTTTTGGAGGACCGCGACGCCCTCGAGGGCCTGTGATAAACACGATCTTTGGAGGTCCAACTGCTGCTGGATTGTCCAAAAATTCCAGAAAGGCATATACTAGGGAGGTTATGCATATTGTTGGAGAAGCCCCGAAGAGGGCCAGGATGGGATAATCAAATTGCCGACCACCATAGGTACGGAACCAAGGCAAGCAACGCAGATGCTGGATTTCGTGGTGGTAAAGGCTAATTCAACTTATAATGCTATCATGGGGAGAACAGGGATACATGCCTTCAAGGCAGTCCCCTCTTCCTACTATTCAGTCATGAAGTTTCCCACCCGAAACGGGATTGGAGAAGAGAGAGGAGATCAAAAAATGGCTAGAAGCTGTTATGTGGCCTCTTTGAGGGCAGATGGAGTCGGGGGGCAGGTTCTTCCTATTGAAGATATGGATGTTCGAGAAAATGATGAGAATAGAGGAAGGCCAGCAGAAGAATTGGTTTCAGTTCCTTTAGACCCCGAGAATCCTGAGAGGATGACTTTCATTGGAGCCATATTAGAGGAGCCCCTTAGAGGGAAGTTAGTGAAATTTTTGCAAGAAAATAGTGATGTGTTTGCATGGTCAGCAGCTGATATGCCAGGCATAGACCCGGAGTTAATTACTCATAAGCTAAACGTGGATCCAAGCCGGAAGACAGTGAAACAAAAGAAAAGAAATTTTGCCCCGGAAAGACAAGAGGCTATAAAACAGGAAGTAGAAAAGCTCTTAGAAGCTGGATTCATTGAGGAGATTCAATTTCCGGAGTGGTTAGCAAACCCTGTAATGGTGAAGAAGGCTAATGGAAAGTGGAGGATGTGTATAGACTTCACTGATCTGAATGATGCATGCCCCAAAGACTGTTTTTTGCTGCCTAGAATTGATACTTTGATTGATGCCACTGCTGGACATGAGATGCTGAGTTTCATGGATGGATTTAGCGGATATAACCAGATCAAAATGCATAAGGATGACATTCCAAAGGTATCATTTATCACTGACTTTGGTGTTTATTGTTATCTTGTTATGGCGTTTGGTCTCAAGAATGCAGGAGCCACCTATCAAAGGTTGGTGAATAGAATTTTTAAGGATCTTATTGGTAAGGCTATGGAAGTCTATGTTGATGACATGTTAGTCAAGAGTCTAGTAAAGACTGATCATATAGCCCATTTAAGGGAAGCTTTTGAGGTCCTGAGGTACCACAAGATGATGTGAATCCTACGAAGTGTGCTTTCGGAGTAGGATCTGGAAAATTCTTGGGATTGATGGTCTCAAAAAGAGGAATTGAGGCTAACCCCGATAAAATAAAGGCGATCCTGGACATGGAACCACCAAAAACTATCAAGGATGTTCAGAAGCTCACAGGAAGGGTTGCTGCGCTAGGACGATTCATCTCCAAGTCAGGAGACAAGTGCTTGTCATTTTTCAAGTCACTAAAGAACATTAAAGACTTTGTATGGAGTGAGGAAAATCAGAAGGCATTTGAAGAATTAAAGAAGTATATGGGCCAGGCCCCGTTGTTGGCCAAGCCAGTTCTGAGTGAAGTTTTATTCTTGTACTTGGCTGTTTCAGAGAGCGCCTTGAGCGCGGTGTTGGTTAAGGAGGAACTGAAAGTCCAGAAACCTGTATACTATGTCAGCAAAATTTTGCATGGTGCTGAGTTGAATTATTCAACTATTGAGAAATTCGCTTTAGCCTTGGTAATGGCTTCAAGAAAACTGCGTCCTTACTTTCAGGCTCATCAGATTGAGGTGCTAACGAATCAGCCACTGAGAAATATCATTCACAGTCCCAAGGCAAGTGGGAGATTGATTAAGTGGGCAATAGAGTTGGGAGAGTTCGATCTCAAGTATAAGCTACGTACGGCCATAAAAGCCCAAGCACTAGCTGACTTCGTGGTGGAATGTACCATACCCAACCAAGAAGTCGGGGGGCAGGAAGATACCATACCTCAAGACAAGGGAGTCGACAATGGGGACAGAGAAAAGGATGATAAGGAGAAAGAATATTGGGTTCTCTATTTTGATGGAGCATCAAAAACAAATTCCAGTGGAGCAGGGTTAGTTTTGCAAAGCCCTGATGGATTCTTAATTGAGTATGCTATGAAGTAGACTTCCCAACCACAAACAATGAGGCAGAGTATGAAGCCCTGATTGCTGGCCTTGGTCTAGCTGGGACACTTAGAGTCAAAAACTTAAAGGTCCGGGGAGACTCGAAGCTGATCATATCCCAGGTAAAGGGAGAATTTGAGGCAAGGGATGATACGATGGCTAAGTATGTCCGCCTAGTAAGGGCTGTGATGACCCAATTTAATGAATGTCATGTTGAGCACATTCCAAGGGAAGAAAATGCTAAGGCAGATGCGTTATCAAAGTTTGCTTCATCCGAGATAGAAGAAAGTTCAGGAAGTGTGTACATCCGTGTTTTGAAGACATGAAGCATAGATGTTAAGCTAGTGGCACCCATAGGCTTGGGGACGTCATGGATTGATCCCATCAAGGCTCACATTCAGCCCGGTTGGTTGCCAAGCGATGCAACTGAAGCACGGAAGTTAACTATTCGAGCACTAAGGTACTCTTTGATAGATGGGATTCTGTATAAAAGATCTTTCGTGATTCCTTACTTGAGGTGTCTCAGGCCCGATGAGGCACGCTTGGCTCTTGAGGAAGTACATGAAGGTATTTGTGGGCAACACTTGGGGGGCACGGCCTTGGCTCATAAGATAACCCGTTTAGGCTTCTATTGGCCAGAAATGATGGCTGATGCCAAAGAATATGTGAAGAAGTGTGATCGCTGTCAGAAGCATGCACCAGTTGTTAGACAAACCCCCGAGATGCTGACCTATATCAGCTCGCCTATTCCCTTTGCTATGTGGGGGATGGATATTCTAGGGCCTTTTCCTATGGCCACGGCACAAAGGAAGTTTCTGATTGTAGCCATTGATTATTTCACCAAGTGGATCGAAGCCAAACCCTTGGCCAAAATCACAACTAAGCAGGTTGCACAATTCTTGTGGGAAAACATTATGTGCCGATATGGAATTCCCCGTATCCTCGTCATTGACAATGGAACACAATTCAACAATGAGGAATTTAAGAAGTATTGTGAAGAAAATGAAATTGAGTTATGATTCACCTCTGTGGCTCACCCGCAAGCCAATGGGCAAACAGAGGTAGTAAATCGGATAATCCTGGATGGACTAAAGAAGAGGATCGAGAAGTCAAGAAATAATTGGGTGGATGAAATACTTCCAATATTATGGGCCTACAGGACTACCTGTAGAGTCACGACAGGAGCAACTCCCTTCATGTTGGCATATGGGGCAGAAGCAGTAGTTCCAGTAGAGATATCACATTCCTCTCCAAGGATTCAAGCTTTCAATGCAGAAGAAAATGAGGAAGGGAAGAGGTTAGCCCTGGATTTAATCGATGAAGTGTGAGATAAAGCACATGCAAAGATAGTAGAATATCAGAAAAAGGCTTCATTCTACTACAACCTAAGGGTTAAAGAGAGGTTTTTCAAACAAGGTGACCTAGTCTTGAGAAAAATAGAGGCTTCTGGTGTCGGACAGAAAGGAAAGCTTGCCCCAAATTGGGAAGGGCCGTATAGAGCCAAGAGCGTTCAGGGTAGAGGAACCTACAAGCTGGAGACTATGGATGGTTTTGAAGTCCCGAGAACCTGGCACACACAAAACCTGAAGGTTTACTACGTGTAAGATGGTCGAAGTACGATTCTCACTTGTCATTATGACAAGTAGGTTTAAAAGCACCTTGAAGCTTTGTTTGCATAGGATTTTTATTTTTTAGCTATTATAGATCAGGGTCGAACCCATATTATGTAAGGTTTTGGAAAACCAGACTTGAAATTGAAGAGTTCGAAATTATTTCAACCTATGGATGTTTGAGTTGTGATAATACTTGTGTGGCCCATTAAGCCAAGTTTGAATATTAAAGTATCGAAAAAATAAAGGAGAGAATGCAAATAAGGAAAGTAGCATATAAAATAGCCCCGGAGGGTAATAAGTTTTAATACAAACAAAAGTCCAGACATAAGTTAAGGATAAAATTACAGAATAGAAAAACTACTCCTCCATGCGGGAGCCTTCATTCTCTTGCTCCTTATCAGCGCCTTCAACATCCTTCGCAGGAGAAGCGGGAGGAGAAGCAGTGTTAGGATCCAAGATGCGATCATCTGGCTGAGGGGAGTTGAAGAGGGCGTCTATGCTGTCCTCCGACTCAGCCTGCTCGAGACTTATAAAGTCCTTAGGGTCGACTAAGCCCAGGTGCTTCTCAGAAACCGCCTTTACGGCCGCATACCATCCCTGAGTAAACTGTAGGGAATAAAGACCCTCATCATGAATCTCCATGAGATTCTTAAACTTGTCAGAATCCATGTAGTCATCAATGAGCTTATCCTTATCGCTCCTAAGTTTCACGAGCTCGGAATGATCCTTAGCCAGCTCCTCTTTCTTCGTGTCCAGCTTCTTCTCCAGGACCTTGGCTCTCTCTTCCCATTTCTTCATCTCCTTCTCAAACCCATCTGAGTTACCCTTCCAGGACCTAGCCTGGTGGAGGGTCGCCTGGAAGTAGGTATTACTCTGCAAAGAAATATGTATGAGTTAGCACAAGTTCGTTGAAATACGAGAAAGTTAGGATTCAAAGAAAAAGAGAAAAAAGAAAGTTACCGCAGCTTGGGCTTGAGAACCCAAAAGCTCAATAGTCTCGATATCACTCCCCGTAACAATGTCAGTAAAGTTATGGGGAGTGATGGAATGGTACGACCAATCCTTAGCATGTTTGGTGGATCCAACCACCGTATCGCTCCTCCTGAAGCCCCAGTTAGGCCTGAAGGAATGTGCCTTAAGTGGAGGATCCACATCGTCCCCCAACTCGACCACCGGGACGTGGGGCTTAAGAAAAGAAGGACCGTCAGGTTTGCTCCTGGGGTCCTTGTTTAGCTTGGCCCTCTTCTGGCGGCCTGACTCCCCTTCCTTGGGCCTGTTGACATTATTGATGGCCTCGCAAGCTGAAAAGGAAAGATAGAAAGAATATTAAATTGCAGGAGAGATAAAACATTACAATTAAAGGGAAGGAAAAATGGTTATCCAGTTATAAATTTACCCTTATCACTGGCCTGAGAGAGACCAACTTTCTTCAGAGAAAACTCCTCTAAGAGGGTCCAGATGTCTGTTTTCCCATCATCTGAAATTAAGGCTTGGTAGGCCATCTCCTCCTCATCAGATAATCTGATGCTACCTGGACTCCCATCTGACACTTTGCAAAAGGGCCTACGAAAGAGTGTGGCCCAATCACCCCCAACCCAGGTCAGCCTCACAAACTCGTCCCTCCATTTGGGGTTATTCTCAACTATGGAATTACTATCGAAGATATGAGGGATTTTGGGCCGTTGACGAATTAAAACCCAACCTGGTTGACTCATGGCGCTATTATAGAATTGGAAAACTTTCCTAAAGACAGCTACGGAAAGAGGAAAATTATTTCTACGACAAAGGACCATAAAACAGATAATGTTCCTCCAAGCGTTAGGAGGGAGTTGACAAGGGTTAATTTGTACATCTGCAAGTAAGCGAGGAATAAATTCATGGAATGGGAACCTGAGACCCGCGGTCAGGGCTCCCCGATAGATAAACAAAGTATCCCCCTCCCAATTACAAGTCCTATCCCCAGGGGCGGCTGGAGTAATCCTAAGGTGGGGTGGAAGTCTGTACAGGGTTTTCATAGACTCTATCCTACCATCTAACTCATGAAAGGTGTTACCATGATTATACGAATCTAACTCAGATAGAGAGGGATATTCATCACCCCTCGAGTTAATCATATCAAGTAGGGAAGTATATGGAGATTGAATTTGAATGTTTGTACCTCTCTTAGAGACATTCATCTTCTAAAAACGAGCCAAGTCACGATCCGCCATTGATATGCTTCGGTTGAAGGCTTGAAACCCAGAAAAACCAGAGAAAGGTGGAGCTGCGGTGGCTGAGGTCTTCGGAAATCGCCTTCTCAAAGGGAGAGAACTCTAGAGAGGTTTATGAGAGAAAATGAGAAATGTGAGGTGAAATGAAGATTCTCACTTCACACTACACTTATATAGGCGAAAAGCTCGGGATACGAGGCGTTTCTAGGCCCATTTAGCCAGGCCCAACCTAAAAGCCCATCAACCAGAAATATCAGGAATAATCTAGAAACTCCTATAGAATTTGAAAGGTCAAAAATCGACCAGAATTTTAAATTGGTTCGATCAGAGTCCTGATCGACGCAGAAGAGAGTCCTGATTGATATCTCATTCGAACAGGAGGGAAGAAATCCCCTAAGTTCGATTAGAGTCCTGATCGACGCAAAAAAGGATCCTGATCGATATCTCATTCGAACAGGAGGGAAGAAATCCCCTAAGTTCGATCAGAGTCCTGATCGACGCAAAAAAGGATCCTGATCGATATCTCATTCGAACAGGAGGGAAGAAATCCCCTAAGATCGATCAGAGTCCTGATCGACACAGAAGAGAGTCCAGATCGATATTCTATTCGATCAGAATGGTAGAAAGCCACTTAATTCGATCAGAATCCTGATCGAAATCGATCAGGAATCCTGGTCGATTAAGCCCATGTATCAGTCGACTAGGGTGTCACTTTGAAGGCCAATTCGATCAGAGTCCTGATCGAAATCGATCAGGAATCCTGTCGACCAGAATGTAAGTTCCTGAGCTAATTTGATCAGGATCCTGATCGAAATCGGTCAGGAATCCTGATCGATTTTGTATACATCCTGATCGATTCTTTATACATCCTGATCGATTTTAAGGCAGAAAATTAGGGAAAATCCAGAAATTAAGGATAAATCCCAGAAAATTAGGGAAAAACCCAGAAAATTAGGGAAAATCCAGAAATTAAGGATAAATCCCAGAAAATTATGATAAATCCCAGGAAATAAGGGAAAATCCAGAAAATTAGGGACAAATCCCAGAAAATTAGGGATAAATCCCAGAAAATCAGGGAAAAATCCAGAAATTAGGGACAAATCCCAGAAAATTAGGGATAAATCCCAGAAAATCAGGGAAAAATCCAGAAATTAGGGATAAATCCCAGAAAATTAGGGAAAAATCCAGAAATTAAGGATAAATACCAGAAAATTAGGGAAAACCCCAGAAAATTAGGGAAAATCCAGAAATTAAGGATAAATCCCAGAAAATTAGGATAAATCCTAGAAAATAAGGGAAAATCCAGAAAATTAGGGACAAATCCCAGAAAATTAGGGAAAAATCCAGAAATAAAGGAAAAATCGTTGTAAATGTGTAGGTCGCTCCACGCTTTACACAAAAACGAAACTCCGTAAGAGAATGAATAGACTTATCTTTTGCGAAACCTAATCAATGTTTCCCAAAAGTTGGGGGGCAAATGATAGGGATAAATAAATCATGATTGTATAAATAAATATTGCAAGGTGTGGGCTGCTAGGCCCAATAAGAAGATGTATGACATTCAGACCAAGAAGGTCAACACATTGATCAGGCCTGATGGACCAGATCAGGCCTGATGGAACAAAGAAGGCCCAAAAACCCTGATTATTTATTAATTTCATAATTAATAAATAAAGGAGGAAAACAGCTATTAAGATAAGTCCTAGTGGGGATATAAATCCTTGTAGATTGGCCTCAAGGGGACCTAAAAGGATAAGAAATCAGTTTCCTACTATCTAGGACTCCAAAGTCCATTCTAATTATGAGACTTGCCCACCAAGTCTCCTATGCCAAGTCCAATTCAAGGACTCTCAACATCTATATAAGGGGTCTCGCCCCACAAATCAGAACTACGTTTTTTGGCTTGATTCTCTAATTCACAGAGATACGTAGGCATCTCGTAAAGGCAGAATTAAGCTACGAAACATGAGAGCAGCCATTAAAGGCCTTGAGCTCCCGAATCTTAGTAATAAATACAGCAAATAATAACCTTAGTATTTTATCCATAACACTAGTGGATTTGAACCTATCCACCAGAGATATATATAAAGATGAGAACTCTGTGATGCTTGAATAGCACACAGCTGCTTACAAGAGAACTTACAGAATTACCGAGAAATGCTTAACATATACAGCTTTATCTATCTCTCTGAAAATTATGCTTACTCAGTTAGTTTGTTCTACTTGCTACACTTAGTTTATATATTATGAAGTTAAATGATAGAAAGACAAGACAATAAGACAAACTGTATCTAGTCTAACTTCATACTGCTACATTACTATATACATCATCTTTGAATATCTTCATAATTGCATGAAAATGGTAATGCTTCTTTGTTCTCTAAATCCTGCATTTAGGCTACCACATTCCATTTGCAAACACCCGACGCATGTGACTGTGTTGTCACTGTCAACTTCTATTTTGAATATTATCATCCGTCGGGACTGTATTGATCATCTGTCGGGAGCCTTGTTGATTATCTGTCGGGAGCCTTTGTAGATCATCCGTCGGAAGTCTTTCTGTCACTTGATTCTATTTCACTTATACAGAATTACAAGAAATCTTATATTTACAATTATCTAACCTATTCTGCATATCAATCTGGTAGTCAACATGACTAAAAGAATCCTACAGTATCTACTCAACTAAATTATTATTATTTGCAGAAATGTGCTACAACACTTATTGTTACATAAGCTACACTCTGGATGGATGTTCAGTTGTCATCCGTCGGGACTATAAAGTTCATCCATCGGGACTATATTAGAACATTTATCGAGAGCTACAAATACACTAAGTTAAATCTACTAAGGTGTTTTGTTCAACTTATCATCAAGTTCATAACATATTCCTAACAATCTCCCCCAATTTATGTCTACTGGAATTGTAGCCATAAATTAAGAGAAACTTGATGATAACAAAACACCCTAAATGAACAGATTAATAATGGTAGATAAAACTAGTAAGTGCTACAGTTTATTTGAAGATTGAACAAAGTAAAGTGTACAAAGAGTTCTCACAATCATTTTCACGGATCTCTTCTAGTCTGAGCAGATGATTTCTATTTCCTTGATTGTCTTGATTTCTTCCCAGGCTTCCAGTTGTTTTCTTCTATTTGATTTTGGAGTTGTCTGTGAAATTCAAATTCTTCAGCATCTGATAGATCCAACTTTTCTTGTATTTCCAATAGAGTCTCATAGCCTGAGATGCTCAATTGGTCATCCAATCTGAAGAATTTGAAGGGTTTTTAGCACATAAATGCAGCGAAAACGTAAATTTAATCTTAAAAAACCGAAACCCTCCGCAGGATCCATGCGAAAAATAAAATTTAATTCATAGTTCAGTATGTTTACCTTAAGAAGCTTTACTTTAATGGAAAGATGGAGGTCTTTAATAGCGATCCATGAACGATGAACGGAGATCCGTAGCAGCTGCTCCTCAAGTGTGAAGCACTCCACCAGTATCCACCAAGAAAACGATGTAATGAAAGAGGAGGAGATGGAGAGAATTAGGGTTTTGTAAATCTTTTTGGTTGAGGCAAAAATAGGGTTTATAATAGTATATTTATAGGCAAAATTTTCAGCTGAAAATTTTCCCATAAAATATTATTATTATTAACCCTTTATTATTATCACTAATAATTAAAACACCTTTTAATTATTAATCCCTTTTCTAAACTCTTTAGAAATAATTCTCTCACTTGATTTAATTTCCAAAAATTAAATTCTTAATTAATAATATTAAGAACCTTTTCTTAATTAATTTATAATCAATTAAATCTCATTTAATCAATTATTAAATTTTCCAATTAATTATTTATTTCATAAATAAATAATTATCAGCCATTATTAATTAATTCCTCCACCATTAAATCATTCTCTTTTATGGTGTGACCCTGTAGGTTCAATATTAAGCCGGTAGTAGAAATAAATAATAATATAAACTATTTTATCATTATTTATATAAATTCTCTAATTTATTAAATATGATTAATTAATTAATCATATTTATTCTACATCATGAGGGATACTTCTCAGCATATCACGACTATCCGGATAATACGAATTCACTGCTTAGAATATCAAGAACCTATTCAGTGAGTAGTTACCGTACAATTAATTCATCCTACCCTGCAATGTCATGATTAAATACAAGGCATGGAACTTGTGTCAAGCCTATCTTATTTAATCACTTGCTTTCCCATTCACTATGCTTAGTTCTATTTAATGTAAATTAGAAACTCCTTTCTAATTTCATTCACTCTAGCCAGAGATTCCTGAACTAACATAAGTGGATCAGCATTGAACATTCTCTTCCTACACTGGAAGGGGTAGATCCTTTATTGATCATACACTATCTTCGTGTACAAATTCCTATACCCAGTAGAGCCCTTATAATTGTCCCTTGAGACTAAGAACTAAACCAAAGCATAGTTCAGTGTACATAAGATGACTACGATGACCTCAAGTCTAAGGATACTTGTACAACTATCACTATATGAACAACTGCTGACACGTGAGTGAACTCCATCAGTTTTTCAGCTGTGTGAGTCATGTTCAGTGAACTTATTCTATAATAAGCACCTACATACTAGCTATAGTGTCACCATACAAATGTCTATGAGAACAGACATCCTTCATAATGAAGCAAGCATAGTATGTACCGATCTTTGCGGATTATTAATTACCAGTTAGTAATCCTACGACCAGGAACTATTTAAGTTTAGAGTTATCATCTTTTAGGTCTCATTATTATGATCTCATCACAATCCATAAAAGCTTTACTCTAAACTGTGGTATATCTTATTTAAACATTTAAATAGATAGAGCCCATAATAAAAACAAAACAAGCCTTTTATTAATATCAATGAAATCAAAACAGATTACATAAAAGTTATTCCTAAATCCTCATACATGATTGGACTTAGGACATATCTCTTTCAATCTCCCACTTGTACTAAAGCCAATCACTCTGGTATCTAATACCTATCTTGTCTTTATGATGATCAAAGTGACTCTGAGAAAGTGGCTTTGTGAGTGGGTCTGCTACGTTGTTATGTGTGTCAACTCTCTCGACGTTGACATTTCCTCTTTCTATAATCTGAATTGCACCACCATTCAGAGTAAACACGTACCCTGGCATGGATTTGCTATCACTTTCTGATTGAAAACTAGAGTCAGTATAACCCTCTATTTTCAACTCAGATTCACCACCAAAAACAAGAAAAATGTCCTGAGTCCTTCGCAAGTACTTAAGGATGTTTTTCACTGCTTTCCAGTGGTCTTCACCTGGATTGGACTGATATCTGCTCGTCACACTAATTAAATAAGCAACATCAGGCCTTGTACACAACATCGCGTACATGATAGATCCTATTGATGAAGCATAAGGAATCTTACTCATACGCTCTCTTTCCTCAGGTGTCTTATGAGACATTTTTTCGGAAAGGGACACTCCATGGCTCATCGGTATGAGACCTCTTTTGGAGTTTTCCATGCTAAACCTTTTAAGCACTTTCTGGATGTATGTATCATGGGTAAAACCTATCATTCTTCTAGATCTATCTCTATAGATCTTCATACCGAGAATGTAGGATGCTTCTCCCAAGTCCTTCATGGTGAAGTTCTTTGATAGCCATACTTTGACTGATTGTAGCATCGGTATATCATTTCCTATAAGAAGTATGTCATCCACATACAATACAAGAAATGTTACCGCGCTTCCACTAACCTTCTTGTAGACACATAGTTCATCTATGTTTTTGATAAAACCAAACTCTTTAATTGTCTCATCAAAATGGATGTTCCATCTACGAGAAGCTTGCCTTAAACCATATATGGTTCGCAGCAGCTTACACACTAGGTGTTCATTTCCCTTAGAAAGAAAACCCTCTGGCTGTGTCATATACACTTCCTCCTCAAGTTCCCCATTGAGGAAGGCCGTTTTCACATCCATTTGCCAGATCTCATAGTCGTAGTAAGCAGCAATCGCAAGCAAAATCCGAATTGATTTTAACAGGGCTACAGGCGAAAAAGTTTCATCAAAGTCAATCCCTTTCCTTTGTTTGAATCCTTTTTCCACGAGCCTGGCCTTATAGGTCTCCACCTGGCCATCTGCTCCAATCTTTCTTTTGTATACCCACTTCTACCCAATAGGCTTAACACCTTCAGGCGCCTCAACCAGAGTCCATACTTGGTTGGTATACATAGATTCCATTTCGGATTTCATGGCACTATGCCATTTCTCTGAGTCAACACTACTCATAGCCTCATTATAGGTCACAGGGTTGTCATCATCAATGATTGACAACTCATTGTCATTCTCAATGACAAGGCCATAATACTTCTCAGGTTGGCGAGACACTCTCCCTGTCCTATGAATGGGCTGTTCCACGGAAGGTTGTTCAGTCTAAACAGGTGTTTCCACTTGATCCGTAGTAGTTTGTGCTTCTTGAACTTCGTCAAGTTCAATTTTGCTCCCATTGTTTCCTTCAAGGATAAACTCCTTTTCTAAGAAGGTAGCATGTCTGGAGATAAACACCCGATGATCGGTGTAAAAGTAATACCCCAAAGTCTCTTTAGGATATCCCACAAAATTACATTTTACGGATCGAGATTCCAGCTTATCTGGGTTAACTTTCTTGACATAAGCTGGACATCCCCAAATCTTAACGTGTTTAAGACTCGGTTTCCTTTCTTTCCATATCTCATATGGTGTTTGGGGAACAGATTTGGAAGGCACCTTATTCAGTAAATATGCTGAGGTTTCCAATGCATAACCCCATAGGAATACTGGAAGATTCGCATAGCTCATCATGGACCGAACCATGTCTAAAAAGTTCGATTTCTCCTTTCAGATGCCCCATTTAACTGTGGAGTGTGGCGCCCTCCAAACCCGGGTCAGAAGTTTGGGGTCCACACACACACCTTATTTATAACCTGCTTATAACAATAATAAAGATAATAATAATATGCCGTGACCCTACTTACCAACCACCACGGACTGCAAAAGGTTAAAGTATGCACACAAGCCAAACACACTATTATATTACAAACGTTCAAATCCCAACTATTCCAAACTCAAAACTGAGTATTAAACATTATTACAAACTTTTACAGACTTAAATTATCCCAAAAGAAGCCTACTAGCTCAGCTCAATCAACCTGAACCCCTAGCTCTCGCGCTGGACTGGGGATCCTCGGTACCAACCGGTTCCTTCTTAACTGGAAAAGAACAGAAACAATATCGCACAAATGAGCTAACTAGCTCAGCAAGTCACAATGACAAAACTGAGAATAATGATCATTAGGTGAACATGGTTATGATATCAAGTGAACAATGGATTATAATTTAGAATTGGATATTATATTTTCATTTTAAAAACCAAGGTTAGGCTGCTAATCAGTCACGCACTAACCCCGAGCAAAGAACACAACACTGCTCTAACTACTAGATCCAAGGCACACATAACTTGACCATTATATGGTCTGACCACGAATCTGGTCCACAATTTTATAAAAACAATCCACTTCTAATATAATAACTGAATAAACAATAATAAGCAATAACCAGAATCATTAACAATATTTGATGTTCCATAATGAAATGGTTTTAATCTGCATAAGGATCAAAAGAGCATTTTCAAAGTTTGGATGCTAGGTAATGAAAGAATTGGCTAACAATGAATCAATGTTTCAGGGTTTCAAGGATTTGGTCTTTCAAAGCATAAAATACAATGGTTTGAGTATGTAGGTAACTCGATTCAGTGTATGGTATTTAGTTTGTATGTATTTGTGGAGTAGTATCGTATATTTGAGGTTTGTGTTTGGGTATACAACAATCAATGGTCTAGAAAGAATCAGGTTTACGACTCAAGATCAATAACCGGAATCAAGGTTTAGGGTTCAGTGCTTCAAATCACTTACAATATAAAACAGGAATATCAATCACGATAATATCTCGAGAAATTTCACATATCATAAGCATCTATCAATATTTAACTCATAGGATTCTATTCAACACATACTTCTATCTACCCTTCGTTTCACCCAAATCCGATTAACGGATTGAAAGTTACGCAATAAACCAGTAAAAATCAAATATACAGACCGACAGTCAACCAACAAGTCACATATAACACATAACACGTCACATAATGAATGATATATCATTTATAAATAAGTCTCGGGTCATAAACAGGCTTTCAGGTATTTAAAATGATTTTTAAAACATTTTTCGGAATTAAAACGGGCCGTTGGATTAATTTCAGAATAATAAACAGGGTTCGGTTGGCCAATTCTGGCTCCGAAACAATTTTATAATAATTATCGAGCCTTGGAAATAATTTAGAATAATATTTTAAAGCTCGAAACTATTTTTTGGAATTTTTAAATCATTTTAAAATAATTAAATCTAATTAAATAATTAATTAAAATCAATTAATAATTAATTAAATCAATTCATCAATTAATTTTCGAATTAATTGACCAATTAATCAATTAAAAATTAACTGAAATTAATTAATTAATTAATTCAGATTTATTTTTGAATTAAAAATAATTTCGGAATTAAAATAATAATTTTTGGAATTTTCAAAAATTAAAATCGAATTTTTATAATAAAAATAAATCGGAAATATGATTTTTGAATATTTTTAAAACAGGAATCCAACTTTTGCAAACTCTGGAAAGTTCAGGGACTGAACTTCATCGTTTTCAAAAGTTAGGGTACTAAACTGCAATTTTCCAGCCCTTCGCCGGAAAACAGTCGGGTTCGCCGGAGAACTCAACTCTGGCATCCTTCCACCACCACAAACTCCAGATTTAATCTACAATTCACCAGGAATCTAACCATACCATCAAATCAACCTAACAATCCCGGAGTTGGCCGGAATTTGGCCGAGAAGTTTGTCGGTTTCCGGCGAACTCGACGTAAACTTCAAAACACAACTCCCTTCTCTACAAACCTCTTTGATTCATGAAACTTGTACAACTGGATTACAAATTTCACAGAGAACACAACCCACTATACCACAACATCAATCTATTCCAAAATAAGAAACCCCCAAATTTCAATTAAGAACATTCATACGGGTTTGCCCGCAAGGGTTGGCTTAGTTGGTTAAAGAGAGGAAAACTATCCTCTTGGTCACGGGTTCGAATCCCACGGGAGGAGAATTTATGATTATGCCTCCTGAGTCAGAGCCTGTCGCTTAAATGCGGTTTACCTTGGTTCACGTGGTTTGCAGGCTATTGCGTGTGTAACACCCCCAAATCCGGGGTCGGGGATCCAGTTTGTCACGAGTTCCATTTCCCTTAATAACACCCAATCTTAATAATTAATCAACTACTCTGTACTGTGACCCCACAATAAACACACACACCACACGTTATAATCTCAGAGATGAACATCCAAAAATAATCACAAGTCATTTTATTCCACAATTATCTGCCAATACACCTTAAAAGGTTTTCTGAATAAATTTACATTTTCTTTGCCATTATTACAATTCATAAATATACATAATCTGATACATCAAAAGCCTAGCCTATTGGTAGTTCCTACCTCAGCTACAGTGACATCAACGCCTATAGGAAACTGCGGAACGTTTCCTATCCGCTCACGAATCGAGAGCTTGGTCCTGTTCATCTTTTCTATCTGTTGTTGTGTGATGAAAGAAGAAAGCAAGGGTGAGCAGCAAGCCCACCAAAATAATATGTATAATGATTAACAATATATGAGCCTTCTCATAGTACTCATGAAAGTCTTGGTCAAAAGAAATGAACCAAGTTTGATATCTTAATGCGATGAAGTCGCAAAATATTCAGTATATATATATATATACTTTTCAAAATCTTGGAAGTCCTCTTCCATGTATAATATACACAAAGTTCCAGTGTATAACTGTATAAAAATACCGTTGCAAGGTGATCTCATATATCTAACCTTGTCTCAACGTTTTTATGAAAATCTTTGTCATGCATAAGATAATCCTTTACTAGATATAAGTTTAAAAGATGAAGTTACAAGATACTCCAATATACTTATATCTTTTCCAAATACTACTTGAACTACCACCGTTCAAGCTATAATTAGTTCAAAAGTTCATCACATAGATGAGACTACAAGATAATACTTGAATAGATTCAATCTTTGAAATATTATTGAATGAAATGAAGTTACGAGATACTTCATTAAGTCCCGATATATATATACACCTATATATATCTCTCATACATTTCTTGAAAACCTCTGTCATGTAAACTATGAACAGGGTTGCAATATCCAATGAATTTGGAAAGAAAAGAAATTTTGGCATAAACCTGATATCTTGCTGATCAGGCAAAGATACCAATAAGTAACCTTTTCTACTAGTAGATGGATGAATCCCCCACCGGTCATCACCCTGGCCACATAAGGACCTTGTGCTGGACCGCCACCCGGCCTCTTACGTGTTGATGGACTGCCACCCAGCCACTTACACTTTGATAGACCGTACCCCGGCATGTCGCTTATGCCGACTCAATTAGATGGGCTTTCTTCCCGAACGTTGGGTAAGTAATCAATTCATTTGTTTTCTCAAAACAGCAACCACGTTGCGAATGTAAAATGCACCACAGAGCTGGATCCCCCAGGTTTTGAGTGAGTATTTAAATCCCCTTTGAAAGGAAGATCTTAAATTAAAAAATGAGTTTTGGGGTCCACTCTAACTTTAAAAATCATTTTGAAGACTCGAAAACATTTTTAAGAATGTTTGGAGTACTGCTGATTTATTAAAATAAATCAGTCCCGATATATTAGAAAATATCTGAATATTATTATTTAAATAATATTCTCATAAAGATAATCCTTATAAAAATAATCGAAGTAGAAGTTTTAAAACTTATACTTGAAATGGATATTAAATAACCAAAGATATACTTATATGAAAGTACTATCTTTATTTGAATAATCGAAAATATGTTTGATTATCGCAACATTATTCTTTAATAAAATAAAGAATATTATTAAATAATAAGCGGAGTCATAATACCTCGAATGAATATTATAAATAATATTCATTAAATAAAATAAACGGAGTCATACATCCTCCAATGAATATCCAATTAATAATCATTAAATAATATAAACTGAGTCATAAGCCCTCGAATGAATATTCGAAATAATATTCAATAATAAAATAAAGGAGTCATAAATCCTCGGATGAATATTCGAAATAATATTCAATAATAAAATAAAGGAGTCATAAGTCCTCGGATGAATATTCAAAATAATATTCAATAATAAAATAAAGGAGTCATAAGTCCTCAGATGAATATTCGAAATAATATTCAATAATAAAATAAAGTTAAAGTTATCGAATAAACCTTATTCGATTAATAGTTTTGAAAACTATAACCATATATATATAAATATATATATATTATACTCGGGAACATCGGCTCCCGGTTTAGAAATATGTTCACCTTTTGATCCCCTATACTAAGGGTAAATTCAAATACTGCTTATCTCTAGCATAGGTATTATGCCACTGTAAGCATTTTCACCAACAGATATATAATCCAAGAATATGAAACAGGCATGCATATATACCATATCACATGCTACAATATATCGCAAGAATTTGCTAATAACAAATATGCATTTATCGCAAGATCATGCATATACACATATACATCACAACAACAGTATAACGGGTAGAAAACTTGCCTGAGCGACTGGGGGGTTACGAATGGCTCGGGACGAGTCTGGTAACCTATAAGCAACAAGTAAGTTGGAATTAAACCAAAGTCACTTGTAAATCTATACTCTAACCAACTCAGACTCAAACGCTCGTTTTGTGCTTACTGATTCTCTTAAGTCACTCGAGTACCCTCGGCTCTACCATTTTTAATAAATTAACCATTACGAGTTTTAAGGCGATTCCTTCGCGAGTGTCTTACCAACTGCCTATTACACCTTACATAAATGTTTCATACTTCAATTAGTCCTTTAAGGTCTTTAACCTATGTTTCAAAGTAAGGCGAGGGGTAAGGGTTTCGTTCGCGAAACGCCGTTACTTAAAACGGTCGTTTCTCCTAAACCGTACATCGGAATCAAACGAACTACATATCAAAACGAAGCTCGTAACATGAAATAGCTATATCGAATAAAAATTGTCTTTAGCTGTAGCTTCTTTTTTTATTTAAAGCTATCTAAACATGGCAATGGTCATAATCTAGCAGGGAGTTCTCGGGTCCAAATGTTATGAACAAAAGCAGTCTAAAGTAAATCGGACATTACGACGGCTATGTTTACGCGATTACCAATGTTTAAACTACTCCAATTAACCACCAACCAACTCATAACCATTAATACAACAAAACTTCACCTAAACCATACCACATCAGTCCATAATCTCCAAGGTTTTCAACTGAAACAACCACAATCAAGACCTATGAACTATAATCAAACTTCAATTACCAAAACACTTCCAAATCAAACCAAACTACTAATAATCACAATCCATGCTTCTCATTTCACAAAACTAACCATTAAACTTACTAACAAATAAATTAAAGGCTAGGGTTTGAAGTTTATACCTTCCTTGGGAGGTGTTAAGTTGCTAGGAAGCCTTAGGGAGTCTCCTACAAGCTTGATCTTTCCAAAGAAATCAAGAACACAAAGTTAGGCTTTGAAGTTTCTAATAGTTCGATTTAAAGAACTTTAAAAATGAGGGTCTTACCATGATTATTTGGATGAGACTTGTGAACAAGAGTTGTAGGCCATCTCAATACCTTTCCAATGAGCTATAGAACACAATATTTGAGTGAGAAATTGTGACGCCCTCCAAACCCGGGGTCTAGGTTTGGGGGTCACTCTCCAATAAACCAAAATAAAATAATCACAGCAGAATAATATAATAAATATGACCCCTTTACCTACACTGGATCGATCACAGGTTATAGTATGGAACAGGCACTAATACAAATCAAATGTTATTACAAACCATAGTCTAATTAGTTTTACAACTTATTCAAATTTTATTACAAACCTCTAGACTAATTAAGCGTCTCAAACTGTCTACCTGGAAACACACCAACTATTTACAAGCACAAAACCTCTGATCAGACCTGGAACTTAAGCTTGCCCTGGCCTAGCTGAAAGAATCCAGATATGAAACAAGTATGAGCGAAAGAAATGCTCAGCAAGTAATAAATAGCTTATGATTTGGAATAACAACAGTATATCTGATGAACAAAACCAACTACAATAACTGAACAATATCAAAACTGATATAAATTTGATAATAAACAACATTTGCAATATATTATGTTTTGGGACTGGAATCCTCGAACGACGGTGTGTTGCCGCCGGTGATCAGCCGCGGAGCAACACCGGTATGCCGAAGCATATCCAACTAAATAAAAGGTACCCAAGGCACATATTGGCCTAGCAAGGTGTTATATCCTGTATAACACATAGCTCACACTGGACCACCGGCACGGCCTCTTACGCAATCATCCAACCCATAAAAACAATTTTCCGCCAAAGGAGTCGAATCAAATGACATCCTTAACCACATAACTCCCCATTTCTCATGGTCCGGAGTTTTCTCAACAACCAATGGCGAAATAACCAGAACAATTAGTTATTCGCTAATCTCAATTCAAAGCTTTGCCGTATAGAGTAATTCATAGCGAAACATAAAACGTTTAACTATTCTGAACTTAGAATAGTATGGATATTGAAAGAATAAAGTTCAGAGTCAATATCAATTGAATGATAAATAAAGATATAGGTACTTGTATAATATGATTAGAAATGAACGTCACTTGAACAATAAGTGAAGTTAGGGGTACTTGCCTGGTATGCTCAATAACCTCTTACTTTAACTCTGCTTCTAACTGCTGGCTACTATCTTTGTCTAACACTTGACTGTACTCCTTGCTACCCGATTCTATAAACAAAAAGACTATCTTAATTGACAGAACTAAACTCAATCGACGTAACTCTACGTCTTGACATCTCCCCGACCATTTATAACTAAGCATGGCATAATAAACTGTAAACAGATAGCATACTTATCACATAACACATAATCATGACATTTGTATAACACGTAATCACATACTTCATGTAACACATACGTCAGATCATTACAAGACACGCCTCAGTGCGTTCAGAATGAAAATCAGGTCAATAATAGCATTTATCAATCAAATACCGACTCAAACTGATATACAAATTAAATGGCATTGCAATATAAAAGAAATTAGGTCTCAAAAGTATTTTTATTGAAAGCGCAATATTTTTCTGAGTCTGTACGCGTTCGTTTCGTATTAAACGGACAAACGGTCGATTTATTATGAATTTTTGAACATTTTTCGGAATAAAATGGGTCTCCAAATCATTTAATAATTAAATAATAGGGCTCGAATACTCGAAAATAATTTTATAAAAATTATCGAGCCGGGATAATAATTTAAAATAATATTTTAAAGCTCGAAACTATTTTTCGGAATTTTTTTAAATTAATAATAAATAATTAAATCTAATTAAATAATCAATTAAAATTAATTAATAACTAATTAAATTAATTAATCAATTAATATTTTAAATTAATTGACTAATTAAATAATTAATTATCAACTAAAATTAATTAACTAAATAATTTGGATTTATTTTGAATTAAAAAAAATAAATTTTCAGAATTAAAATCATGAATTTTCAAAACAAAATGAATTTTTTTGAAATTAAAATAGGATTTTTGAATTATTTTAAAACTGAATTTTCAGAAACATAATTTGGAAAATAGAATTGGGGAAATCTGGATCGAAACCGGGTCATGGCGGGTCGAAGTTCCGGGTCGAAAAGAACCAACCGGGTCACGAAGAACACCGGTGGTTCTTCCCAGAATCCGGCCGCCATCGGCGCGGTTCCGGCAGACTCCGACGAGGACCAAGACCCCGTCTGTTGCCCTCGATTCATGTTGCAAAACACTCGCACATAACCCAGCAATTCAGAGATAGCAATAACACTGATCGATCATTCCGGTTTCATCGATTCCGGTTAAAAACTCCATTAAAACCGGTTACCACGAACACCAACTCCGACCAACTCGATTTACGTGATTCCGTAATCAAACAATAAACTTGTATACATAAATCGACTGTAAGAAACCTACTGAATCTATTGGTACCATCAAAACAATCCAACAATCAGCCAATAAGAAACCCCTAATTCGGGGGAATAAACCCTAAATTACGAATTTACAAATCACTAGTCGTTTGAATGATTTGAGGGCATAAACAGAAAGAACATGAAAATCTAAACATTTTGGTTACTCATACTTTAAATTCTGAAGTCTGCATCACCCTCAAATTTGGGTTTGATTCTCAGAACTTTTCAAGAACACCAAGAACACATATTCAAAGAATTTTCAGAAAATCAAACCTTAATTTCTATATGATACTGAACCCTATTTTTGAAGTATAATATACCAAATTGACCAGAAAAATATGCTCTACAACATGGAAGCATCAAATCACATCAACAACATCAAGAACAAATTTTCATAATTTAATTATCAAATAATTCGAATATAAATAATTAAATAAGAAAATTACCATGATTTCTGGAAAGAAACTGATGATTGATTCAGAAAGAAGATTTCGAGAGCTTCGTTTTGATATGCTGCACGCCCGAATCGGAGTTCGATAACGCCTTCGTTCGTGTGTTTGATTCTCGGGAACGTATCGGTTTCTCGGGTTTTTCTCTGTATTTACGGTATTTTAACTGGTTGCACATGAATAAACGAAATAAACGAAATAAGAAATAGGCTATTTATATTTATGGAATATTGGATCGTTCTGGATCGTTTTGGATCGTTAAATTAGTTGCTTAACCGCTAAGTAACTATAAAAACGATACAATTTAATACCAGAATTGGATAATTATCAAAACCGGGCTTTTTATAAAACACCATATACGAAAATAATGTAAAAATATCCCGTCTTTCGAGATTACGGGTTTTATTGATTACCGAAATAACTATCGTATCGAAAATATTGCGCCGGGCCGCGCACGAGTCAAACCATAATCCGGATCGAAAAAGTCAAAACACGGAAAATGTCCGGAATTACCAGATTAGGTTAGGAAGGAGTTTTCGGAAGAGTTTCGGGTTGTAAAAACGCAAAACGATTGAAGTTGGAAGATTCCCGGCTTTATAAAATTTTTTTATAATTATTCTGAAAATAATTAATAATTCATAAATCATTATAAAATCATATAACACTCCAAAAATTACCAGAAAAATACCACAATTATCTATATTTTATTCTGGACATATAAAAATTCAAATATTCAAATAATATCACATATAAACATTCAGATATCTATTCTACTTTTCAGATAATTCACCAAAAATTCACATAAAATCACATAAACAATTCCGAATAATAATAATAATATTTGAAAATATATGGGATATTACAATCTACCCCCCTTAACAGGATTCTGTCCTCAGAATCAGCCTAGGAAAATAAATGAGGATACTTGGATCGCATTTCGCTTTCCAATTCCCAAGTCGACTCTTCAACCTTGGGATTCCTCCACAAGACTCGCACTAAAGATACAGACTTATTCCTAAGTACTCTTTCTTTTTTATCTAAAATCTGTACTGGTTGCTCTACAAAAGATAAATCTGGTTGGATCTCGATTGGCTCGTATTCTATCACATGGTTCGAATCAGGCAAATAATGCTTCAACATCGACACATGGAACACATTGTGAATATGTTGCATGTGAGGTGGTAACGCTTATTCATAAGCAACCTTTCCCACACGCTTCAAAATCTCAAAAGGACCAACATAATGCGGACTCAGCTTTCCTTTCTTCCCAAATCTTGATAGACCTTTCCAAGGAGAAACTTTTAATAGCACTGCTTCACCAACTTCAAATTCCATATCTTTTCTGGTAGGATCTGCATATTTACGTTGACGGTCTTGAGCTGCTGTTAATCTTTTCCGAATGAGTTCTATTTTCTCTTTTGTCTGCTGGATCAATTCTGGACCCAAAATCTTTCTCTCACCAACTTCTTCCCAACATATTGGAGATCTGCATCTTCTCCCGTACAAGGCTTCGTAAGGCGGCATTCCAATGCTGGCATAATAGCTGTTGTTGTAGGAGAATTCAACTAATGGCAAATGCTCGTCCCAACTCCCTTCAAAATCTAGTGCACATACCCTCAGCATATCTTCAATAGTCTGAATCGTTCTTTCACTTTGACCGTCCGTCTGCGGATGATACGCGGTACTCATGTTCAGCTTCGTTCCGAGACAATCTTGAAAACTTCTCCAAAATCTTGAGTTAAATCGAGGATCTCTGTCTGAAACTATGGATACTGGAACTCCATGTCGTGTCACAATTTCTTTAAGATATAACCGTACCAATTTATCCATTGAGAATCTCTCGTTGATAGGAAGAAAATGCGCTGACTTCGTCAATCTGTCGATAATAACCCAAATAGCATCATGATTCGCCCTGGTCCTCGGTAATCCGACTACAAAATCCATCGCTATATGCTCCCACTTCCATTCTGGAATATCCAATGGTTGTATTAATCCACTGGGCCTTTGATGTTCTGCTTTAACTTACTGGCAAGTGTACCACTTACTTACCCATTCTGCAATTTCCTTCTTCATGCTTGGCCACCAAAAGTTTTCTCTTAAATCTCGGTACATCTTCGTACTCCCGGGATGAATTGAGTATCTAGAGTTGTGAGCGTTTCGAAGAATTTCATCTTTCAGCTCGGCTATGTTGGGTATCCATATTCTGGAAGAAAATCTTAATGTCCCTTTATCATCCTTTTGACTCCCTGTTTCTTCTCCTGTCAAACTGTCTCGTTCATGGCTCATAACTTCCTCCTGACATCTTCTTATTTTCTCTAATAGTTCTGGTTGAAAAGACATTGCACACAATATCTCTGTAGACATACTTGGAATACTGACCTCTATTTCTAGTTTCTCAAATTCCTTGATCAATTCCTCTGATGAAATTATCATATTTAACCTTTCTTTTCTGCTCAGAGCGTCGGCCACCACATTTGCTTTGCCTGGATGATAGTTAATAGTACAGTCATAATCCTTGATCAATTCTAGCCATCTTCTCTGCCTCATGTTCAATTCCTTCTGGGTGAAGATATACTTTAAACTCTTGTGGTCCGTGTAGATCTCGCACTTTTCCCCATAAAGATAATGCCTCCAAATCTTCAATGCAAACACTATAGCTGCCAATTCTAGATCATGCGTTGGATACTTTTCTTCATGTGGTTTCAATTGTCTTGAAGCATAGGCTATCACCTTGTCATGCTGCATCAAAACACATCCCAATCCTTTGTACGATGCATCACTGTAGATCACAAAATTTCCTTGTTCATCTGGCAAGACTAGTACTGGAGAAGATACTAATCTATTCTTTAATTCCTGGAAACTTTCTTCGCACTTCTCCTCCCATTCAAATTTCTGATTTTTCCTGGTGAGCTTTGTCAATGGCATAGCTATCTTCGCGAAATCCTGCACAAATCTTCTGTAGTAACCTGCTAATCCCATGAAACTTCTTACTTCTGTTGGTGTTTTTGGCCTCTCCCAGTTGATTATGGCTTCAACCTTTGCTGGATCCACTTCCACTCCTTTATTGCTAATCACGTGCCCAAGAAATCGTACTTCTTTTAACCAAAATTCACACTTGGAGAACTTTGCGTACAATTTCTCCCGTCGCAGTATTTCCAGAACTATCCCCAAATGCTCTGCATGCTCCTCTTCTGTTTTAGAATAGATCAAGATGTCGTCTATAAACACGATCACGAATTTATCCAAATACTTCTTAAATACTCGATTCATCAGATCCATGAAAGCTGCTGGTGCGTTGGTTAATCCAAATGCCATCACTAGAAACTCATAATGCCCATATCTGGTTCTAAATGCGGTCTTCGGAATGTCTTCAGGCTTGATCTTCAGTTGATGATATCCGGATCTTAAATCAATTTTAGAAAACCATATAGCGCCTTTCAATTGGTCAAACAGATCATCGATCCTCGGCAATGGGTATTTGTTCTTAATGGTCAGCTTGTTTAATTCTCGATAGTCAATACACAGTCGCATACTCCCGTCTTTCTTCTTGACAAACAGTATTGGTGCGCCCCATGGGGATATACTGGGTTTTATAACTCCTTTCTCCAAAAGATCTTGCAGATGAGTTGCCAATTCTTTCATCTCCACTGGTGCCATCCGGTACGGAGCTTTAGAGACTGGTTCTGTTCCGGGTGCTAGATCAATCGCAAATTCAATTTCTCTGTCGGGAGGTAATCCTGGTAGATCATCTGGGAAAACATCTGAAAATTCGTTGACAACTGGAACCGCTTCTAGTGCTGGAACTTCTTTACTGGTGTCTACCACATGGGCCAAATATGCTTCACAATTCTGACGCAATAACTTTTTCACTTGAGCGATCGCTAAGAACTTCTTCTCTTGCCTATTTCCTCGAAATATTACCTTCTTCTTACTATCCAAGGTCTGAAGTCTCACTTTCCTATTCTTACAATCAATCTGAGCGTTATTTTCTGACAACCAATCCATTCCTTAAATAACATCAAATTCTCCCAACTTAAAAGGTATCAAGTTGGCATAAAAATGATGTCCTCCTATTTCAATATCGCACCTCGGGTACACTCGGTCGACAAAAACTTGGTCCTTATTAGCTAACTCTATCATTAATGCTTGTTCTAACAACTTAACTTCGCAATGCAGTTTATCGACAAAACTTTGAGAAATAAATGATCTTGTAGCTCCAGAATCAAATAAAACTTTAACATCTATGGAGTTGACTGGAAGTGTACCTGCCACCACGTCTGAACTCTGAACAGCATCCTTCATAGTCATATTGAATGTCCTAGCCTTTGGCTGGTCCTTTGTTGGTGGTCCTTCAATCCTTGGCACATTAGCAGTTGGTTCAGTTGTCTGACAGTCCCTGGCAATATGCCCCATCTTTCCACATTTAAAGCACACTGTCCCTGATCTTTGAGCTGTAGTCTGACTTCGACACTCATTAGAATAGTGTCCCTTCTGATTGCCCTTATAACACAACACATTAGCCTTACAAATCCCAAAATGCCTTCTACCACAAAATTTGCACTCTGACGCAGGTGGACGATTGGGTCTCTACTGATTTGAATTCTGAAAACGGTTCCCATTTCCTGGCTGTGGTTTCTTAAATCCCACACTCTTATTATCCTGAAACTCTGGCCTTTTATTGAAACGGCCCTGGAAGTTACCTTGTTGCTGGCCTCCCCCTGAGGTTTCTATTTTCCTTTTCTTTCCATCCTTCCTTTTTTGATACATATCACTCTTACTTTCAATCACCATTGCTTTCTGCACCACTGCCACATATGAAGTCAATTCAAACATGGCCACCCTATTCTGAATCCAAAATCTCAATCCCTGCTCAAACCTTCTTGCTTTCTTTTCATCCGTATCAACCTGGTCTGGCACGAACCTCGCTAATTCAGTAAACTTAGCTTCGTACTCAGCTACAGTAAGATCTCCCTGGGTCAAGTTCAAGAATTGGATCTCCATTTGATTCTTCATATACCTCGGAAAATACTTCTCTAGAAACAGCTCTGTGAATCTCTCCCAAGTTATAAACTCACCTCCTTCCAATGCTCGCACGGATTCCCACCAATAGTTCGCCTCACCCTTCAGAAAGTAACTTGCAAACTTGGTCTTCTGCTCAGCTCCTGCTCTGACCAATTCAAAAGCCTTTTCCATTTCCTTAAGCCATGCATTGGCTTCCACAGGATCAGCACTTCCCTTGAACTCAGGTGGCTTCACTGCTTGAAACTGCATAAAAGTCACTGCAGGTGGTGCTGCTTGCTGCTGCTGTTGCTGTTGCTGTTGTTGTTGCTGCTGTGTAAGATGAAACATCTGCTGCTGCATCAGTCCCAACATCTGGATAATCGCTGGATCTGTACGGCTCTCGGTATTACCCTCTCCTGAATTATTCCTTCTCTTTGGTGCCATTATTCTGGTAAGAAACAAGCAACATATATAATAATCTGTCAAGCATTGTGTCAAATATGTAGCAATTCCTTAGCATATCAAAATTTGCAAACAATCTCTTCCCTGAATATCATAACTTGCTACCATATTAACACAAACGACATGATTATCACATAATCCTGCTTATTATCTGAAGAATAATAACACAAAGAAAATTTACCCCGAATTATCCGAACTTTTAAAACCCTCTCTTGAAATCTTAACTAAACCAACAAAATAGCGGCAATGACACAAGGCCTAAAGCTAAACACAAAACAGGGAACTTAAATAACTTAACTATATCCTAACCCAATAACCTAAATTTAATCCTATAAAAGCTAGACTACACGCGCCTATCTTATGTGATCTTCCTATGACTTATCTATGACAATCCTAAACCTGTTTCAGTGACCATAACCTGTAGCTCTGATACCAACCTGTGACGCCCTCCAAACCCGGGGTCTAGGTTTGGGGGTCACTCGCCAATAAACGAAAATAAAATAATCACAGCGGAATAATATAATAAATACGACCCCTTTACCTACACTGGATCGATCACAGGTTATAGTATGGAACAGGCACTAATACAAATCAAATGTTATTACAAACCATAGTCTAATTAGTTTTACAACTTATTCAAATTTTATTACAAACCTCTAGACTAATTAAGTGTCTCAAACTGTCTACCTGGAAACACACCAACTATTTACAAGCACAAAACCTCTGATCAGACCTGGAACTTAAGCTTGCCCTGGCCTAGCTGAAAGAATCCAGATATGAAACAAGTATGAGCGAAAGAAATGCTCAGCAAGTAATAAATAGCTTATGATTTGGAATAACAACAGTATATCTGATGAACAAAACCAACTACAATAACTGAACAATATCAAAACTGATATAAATTTGATAATAAACAACATTTGCAATATATTATGTTTTGGGACTGGAATCCTCGAACGACGGTGTGTTGCCGCCGGTGATCAGCCGCGGAGCAACACCGGTATGCCGAAGCATATCCAACTAAATAAAAGGTACCCAAGGCACATATTGGCCTAGCAAGGTGTTATATCCTGTATAACACATAGCTCACACTGGACCGCCGCCACGGCCTCTTACGCAATCATCCAACCCATAAAAATAATTTTCCGCCAAAGGAGTCGAATCAAATGACATCCTTAACCACATAACTCCCCATTTCTCATGGTCCGGAGTTTTCTCAACAACCAATGGCGAAATAACCAGAACAATTAGTTATTCGCTAATCTCAATTCAAAGCTTTGCCGTATAGAGTAATTCATAGCGAAACATAAAACGTTTAACTATTCTGAACTTAGAATAGTATGGATATTGAAAGAATAAAGTTCAGAGTCAATATCAATTGAATGATAAATAAAGATATAGGTACTTGTATAATATGATTAGAAATGAACGTCACTTGAACAATAAGTGAAGTTAGGGGTACTTGCCTGGTATGCTCAATAACCTCTTACTTTAACTCTGCTTCTAACTGCTGGCTACTATCTTTGTCTAACACTTGACTGTACTCCTTGCTACCCGATTCTATAAACAAAAAGACTATCTTAATTGACAGAACTAAACTCAATCGACGTAACTCTACGTCTTGACATCTCCCCGACCATTTATAACTAAGCATGGCATAATAAACTGTAAACAGATAGCATACTTATCACATAACACATAATCATGACATTTGTATAACACGTAATCACATACTTCATGTAACACATACGTCAGATCATTACAAGACACGCCTCAGTGCGTTCAGAATGAAAATCAGGTCAATAATAGCATTTATCGATCAAATACCGACTCAAACTGATATACAAATTAAATGACATTGCAATATAAAAGAAATTAGGTCTCAAAAGTATTTTTATTGAAAGCGCAATATTTTTCTGAGTCTGTACGCGTTCGTTTCGTATTAAACGGACAAACGGTCGATTTATTATGAATTTTTGAACATTTTTCGGAATAAAACGGGTCTCCAAATCATTTAATAATTAAATAATAGGGCTCGAATACTCGAAAATAATTTTATAAAAATTATCGAGCCGGGAAAATAATTTAAAATAATATTTTAAAGCTCGAAACTATTTTTCGGAATTTTTTTAAATTAATAATAAATAATTAAATCTAATTAAATAATCAATTAAAATTAATTAATAACTAATTAAATTAATTAATCAATTAATATTTAAATTAATTGACTAATTAAATAATTAATTATCAACTAAAATTAATTAACTAAATAATTTGGATTTATTTTGAATTAAAAAAAATAAATTTTCAGAATTAAAATCATGAATTTTCAAAACAAAATGAATTTTTTTGAAATTAAAATAGGATTTTTGAATTATTTTAAAACTGAATTTTCAGAAACATAATTTGGAAAATAGAATTGGGGAAATCTGGATCGAAACCGGGTCATGGCGGGTCGAAGTTCCGGGTCGAAAAGAACCAACCGGGTCACGAAGAACACCGGTGGTTCTTCCCAGAATCCGGCCGCCATCGGCGCGGTTCCGGCAGACTCCGACGAGGACCAAGACCCCGTCTGTTGCCCTCGATTCATGTTGCAAAACACTCGCACATAACCCAGCAATTCAGAGATAGCAATAACACTGATCGATCATTCCGGTTTCATCGATTCCGGTTAAAAACTCTATTAAAACCGGTTACCACGAACACCAACTCCGACCAACTCGATTTACGTGATTCCGCAATCAAACAATAAACTTGTATACATAAATCGACTGTAAGAAACCTACTGAATATATTGGTACCATCAAAATAATCCAACAATCAGCCAATAAGAAACCCCTAATTCGGGGGAATAAACCCTAAATTACGAATTTACAAATCACTAGTCGTTTGAATGATTTGAGGGCATAAACAGAAAGAACATGAAAATCTAAATATTTTGGTTACTCATACTTTAAATTCTGAAGTCTGCATCACCCTCAAATTTGGGTTTGATTCTCAGAACTTTTCAAGAACACCAAGAACACATATTCAAAGAATTTTCAGGAAAAATCAAACCTTAATTTCTATATGATACTGAACCCTATTTTTGAAGTATAATATACCAAATTGACCAGAAAAATATGCTCTACAACATGGAAGCATCAAATCACATCAACAACATCAAGAACAAATTTTCATAATTTAATTATCAAATAATTCGAATATAAATAATTAAATAAGAAAATTACCATGATTTCTGGAAAGAAACTGATGATTGATTCAGAAAGAAGATTTCGAGAGCTTCGTTTTGATATGCTGCACGCCCGAATCGGAGTTCGATAACGCCTTCGTTCGTGTGTTTGATTCTCGGGAACGTATCGGTTTCTCGGGTTTTTCTCTGTATTTACGGTATTTTAACTGGTTGCACATGAATAAACGAAATAAACGAAATAAGAAATAGGCTATTTATATTTATGGAATATTGGATCGTTCTGGATCGTTTTGGATCGTTAAATTAGTTGCTTAGCCGCTAAGTAACTATAAAAATGATACAATTTAATACCAGAATTGGATAATTATCAAAACCGGGCTTTTTATAAAACACCATATACGAAAATAACGTAAAAATATCCCGTCTTTCGAGATTACGGGTTTTATTGATTACCGAAATAACTATCGTATCGAAAATATTGCACCGGGCCGCGCACGAGTCAAACCGTAATCCGGATCGAAAAAGTCAAAACACGGAAAATGTCCGGAATTACCAGATTAGGTTAGGAAGGAGTTTTCGGAAGAGTTTCGGGTTGTAAAAACGCAAAACGATTGAAGTTGGAAGATTCCCGGCTTTATAAATTTTTTTTATAATTATTCTGAAAATAATTAATAATTCATAAATCATTATAAAATCATATAACACTCCAAAAATTACCAGAAAAATATCACAATTATCTATATTTTATTTTGGACATATAAAAATTCAAATATTCAAATAATATCACATATAAACATTCAGATATCTATTCTACTTTTCAGATAATTCACCAAAAATTCACATAAAATCACATAAACAATTCCGAATAATAATAATAATAATATTTGAAAATATATGGGATATTACAGAAATGAAGGAGATACAGCAGTTTTAGTGTGCTGGTTCTGTTTTGGTCGAGAGCAATGGAAATGGGGGAGGAAATGCTTTTGCTTTCTTGTGTTGGTGGAATAATGTGGTGGATAATGATGGGTTGTCTTGATATTTTGCTAGGTTAATAATAAACAAAGGAGTTAGTGGAAGATGATCTCACCATTTGCCATGTGTTGGTGATTTATGGTGAGATGAGATCATCCCTAGTTAACTATATAATTAACTAGCCATTCCTTCCTAACTATCACTTGGTTTCTTGTTTGATCAACCATCCACTTGTCTTGCCACTTGCAAAGGTATTTACAAGAGTCGTTATTCATTTCTTTGTCCGGTTATCACTCAATCTCGTTGATCGTTTAGTTAAATACCTTAATGGTTTTATTGATAAAATCTTCTTAGTATTTTTAATACCTAAATTAATTCTCCTTTATAATCCTTGAATTTAAAATCCTTCATCTTAATATTAATTCCTTAAATCCCTTAATGTCTGGTGGAAATCTCGGGGAAAAATAAAAGTGCTCGTTTTCAAAATCCGACAGCTTTTACATACACTTATTTTCTTTATGGAATACTAATACGATCTTAGAATTTCCATAACAGTACTCCTATATATCATGGTCTGATAATTTTTCTTAATCAGCATTGTCAGCAAAAGTTAATATTCATCCGGGTTTCAAAAATCTGCAAAAATTGGGGTTATTACAGCGTGAGCCCGTAGGGTTTACCCAGTGCGCACCCGAAGGGTAGCGGCTGCGGGTTACCTACGATAAAAAAAACATTCATACGGGTTATAAACCCTAATTTTAAAATTCGAAAATCAAACTCAAATTTGAACATGTTATTGAACTCCAAATCAGACGTATAATATATTAAAATCATCAGGAAAACAAGCTCTACAACATGTAATCATCAAATCATACAAACCATCATCCGAACAAAAATTCATATTTTTAATAAAATTAATTCGAAAATAAATAAAAATATAGAAAAATAACCTTGATTTCTGCAGTAAAACGAAGCTCAGAATCTGGTAGAACACTTCAAATCCTTCGTTTTGGTCACTCAAGCTTTGAAAACAGAGATCGGTAACGCCTTCGTTTTGCTGTTTGATTCTTAAAACAATTTATGAAATTAGGGTTTTTCTCTGAAAATTATAAAATTAACTATCTGCAAATGATTTTGATACGAAATAAAATACGGGAAAAGGCTATTTATAATTACGGAAAATTAGTATCCCGTTGGATCATTCCGGATATAAAACGGTACGTTTATTTATAAAAACTGATCCAAACAGTATCGGTTTTCGGGATAATTATCCAAATCAGTACAATTTGTATTGCGATCTTGGTCTCAGTGCCTAGTTACACGTACTACGAGGTGATAATTGGGATAGTTTAATAAAAAGCTCCCGTTTATCGAAAATACGGGTTTTATTGATTTACCGAAACGAATATTGTATCGAAAGTGTTGCGTCGGGACCCGCGCAGAACAAACCGTACGCCGGATCGAAAAAGTCGAAACATGGAATATGCTCGGAATATTACAATTAGGTTAGGAAGGAGTTCTCGGAAGATTTTCGGGTTCCAAAAACGTAACAATGGATGACGTCGGTTGGTTCCCGTTTTTATAAAATAGATTTTAAATACTCGGAAAAAGATTTTATAAATTTCATATGATCCTTATAAATCCATAAATCAACATAAAAATAATTAGGAAGATATGAAAATTATCTATATTTTATTTTAGACATATAAAAATTAAAATACTCAATTAATATTATTTTTGAATATCCAAACACAGATAACACTTAACAATTAATTCACATAATGGATACTGAACACATATATTACTCATTTATTAACAACATAATTACACGATATATCCCGGATATTACATCCTTCCCCCCTTAAAAGGATTCTGTCCTCGGAATCTTCTAAGAAAACAAATGATGGTACTTTTCTCTCATATCACTTTCTAACTCCCAGGTTGACTCTTCAACCCTTGGGTTTCTCCATAATACTCTTATTAGCTTTACCACTTTATTCCTCAATACTTTCTCTCTTTCCTCTAGAATTTCTATCGGACTCTCTATGTATGACAAATCTGCCCGAAGCTCTATTGGCTCATATTCTATTACATGCCTGGAGTCTGGATTATATTTCTTGAGCATCGATACGTGAAAAACATTGTGAATGTGCTCCATGTGCGGTGGTAACGCCAACTCGTAAGCTACTTTGCCAACGCGCTTTAGTATTTCAAAAGGTCCGACATATCTTGGGCTTAGCTTCCCTTTCGTTCCAAACCTTGTTAGTCCTTTCCATGGTGATACTTTCAGTAATACCAAGCTTTCTTTTTCAAATTCCATGTCCTTCCTTGACTGGTCTGCATATTTCCTTTGACGGTCTTGGGCTGCTATTAATCTTTTCTGAATTACTTCAACAACTTCCTTTGTTTGCTGCACCAATTCAGGTCCAAGTATTTTGCGTTCTCCTACTTCGTCCCAATATACTGGAGATCTACATTTGCGTCCATAAAGGGCTTCATAGGGTGGCATCCCAATACTGGCATGATAACTGTTGTTATAAGCAAACTCTACCCAAGGTAAATGCTCGTTCCAACTTCCTTTAAAATCAATAGCACAAACACGTAACATATCCTCGATTGTCTGGATCGTTCTTTCACTTTGGCCGTCCGTCTACGGGTGATAGGCTGTACTCATATTCAATCTTGTTCCCAAACATTCTTGAAAACTCTTCCAAAATCTTGAATTAAACCATGGATCTCGATCAGATACAAGAGACACTGGAACTCCATGACGAACTACGATTTCCTTCAGGTACATATGGACTAACTTGTCGAGCGAAAATCTTTCATTTATAGGCAGAAAATGAGCTGACTTGGTAAGTCTATCCACTATAACCCAAATGGCATCATGATTAGCCCTTGTCCTTGGTAATCCAACTATGAAATCCATGGTAATATGTTCCCACTTCCACTCTGGAATCTCCAATGGCTGTAACAATCCACTTGGTCTCTGATGCTCTGCTTTAACTCTCTGACAGGTATAACATTTGCTAACCCATTCCGCAATTTCCCTCTTCATATCTGGCCACCAATAATTCTCCTTTAAATCCCTGTACATTTTGGTACTCCTTGGATGGATGGAATATCTTGAACTATGTGCCTCTCGTAAAATTTCATTCTTTAACTCCGTCACCGGTGGAATCCAAATTCTAGATGAAAACCTCAGAATACCTTGATCATCCTTTTGCGTGCATAATTCTTCACCTACCAAACGATTTATATCTTGATCCATTACATCTTCCTGACATTTTTTTATTTTCTCCAATAACTCCGGTTGGAAAGTCATACTGTACACTTCCGCTTTCTCAGGCTTGCAAACTCTAATTTCCAATTCCAATTTCTGAAATTCCTTATATATCTCTTCAGGTACTGATAACTCATTTAACCTTTCCTTCCGACTTAACACGTCTGCTACAACGTTCGCTTTATCGGGATGATAATTAATCGAGCAGTCGTACTCTTCATCAATTCTAACCATCTCCTTTGCCTCATATTAAGTTCCTTCTGTGTGAATATGTACTTTAAGCTTTTGTGATCCATGAAAATCTCGCACTTTTCTCCATACAAATAATGTCTCCAAATCTTCAAAGCGAAAACTATGGTTGCTAGCTCCAAATCATGAGTATGATACTTTTGTTCATGTGGTTTCAATTGCCTTGATGCATACGCAATCACCTTTTCGTGCTGCATTAAAACACATCCTAGTCCTTTGTGAGAAGCATCGCTATAAATTACGAAATTCCCTTGATCGTCTGAAAGGGACAAAACAGGTGCCGTGATTAATCTTTGCTTCAATTCCTGAAAACTTCCTTCGCACTTGTCGTTCCATATAAACTTTTCATTTTTTCGTGTAAGCTTTATCAATGGTATTGCAATCCTTGAGAAATTCTGGACGAATGGACGATAATATCCCACCAATCCCAAGAAACTTCTTACCTCGGTGGGTGTTCTCGGTCTCTCCCAATTCGTAATTGCTTCGATCTTTGCAGGGTCTACTTTGATCCCTTCGTTACTGACTATGTGTCCTAAGAACTAAACCTCCTGTAACCAAAAATCACACTTCTAAAATTTAGCATATAACTTCTTTTTCTTTAAAATCTCCAAAGCTGTCCTTAAATGTTCCACATTATCCTCTTCCGTCTTTGAATAAATTAAAATATCATCTATAAACACAATAACGAACTTGTCCAAATACTCCTTGAAAATTCTGTTCATTAAATCCATAAACGCTGCCGGGGCATTAGTCAATCCAAAAGACATTACTAGAAATTCATAATGTCCATACCTCGTTCTGAAAGTTGTCTTTGGTATATCTTCTGGATTGATCTTCAGTTGATGATATCCCGATCTTAAATCAATCTTGGAGAAAAAACTTGGCTCCCTTCAATTGATCAAACAAATTGTCAATTCTGGGTAACGGATACTTGTTCTTGATTGTAAGCTTGTTGAGCTCCCTATAGTCGATACACAGTCTCATGCTTCCATCTTTTTTCTTGACAAATAATACCGGGGCTCCCCACGGGGATAAGCTGGGTCTGATTACTCCTTTCTCTAACAACTCCTACAATTGCTTCGCTAGCTCTTTCATCTCAACATGCGCCATTCTATACGGGGCCTTGGATACTGGTTCTGTTCCAGGTGCTAAGTCAATTGCAAACTCAATTTCTCTATCTGGAGGAAGTCCTGGTAACTCATCGGGAAACACGTCTGGAAATTCATTCACAACTGGAATATCTTCAAGTTTTGTTGGTTCTTGACTTATGTCAATCACATATGCCACAAAATGCTCGCATCCTTGTTGTAGTAACTTCTTGGCTTGAATCATCGTTAAGAACTTCTTTACTTGTTTCTGACCCTTGAACGTTATTATTCTTTCATCTGGCGTCTTCACCATTACCTTCTTATTTCGACAATCTATCTGGGCATCGTGCTTAGATAACCAATCCATCCCTAATATAACGTCAAACTCCCCTAACTTAAATGGTATCAAATCTACGCAAAATTGACTACCAGAAATCTCAATCTCACAATTCCCACAAACTTGATTAACATATACACGTTCTTGATTTGCCAATTCCACAGTCATTATTTCATTTAAATACTCAACTGGACAATTTAACTTACTAACAAAATTTTGTGAAACAAACGATCGAGTTGCTCCCGAATCTATTAATACTTTGGCACATAAAGAATTCACATTAAGTGTACCTGCCACGACATCCATATCCTGGATAGCATCCTTCATAGACATGTCAAAAACTCTAACCCTTGAAGTCTCATTCACTGTTGGGGTGGATCCCATAATCCTCAATGCATTACTGACTGGGGCTGGTGTCTTGCAATCCCTGGCCATATGTCCTGGCTTTCCACATTTAAAGCACATAAATCCAATGGCTGGAACCTTTACTGCTGGATTCCGGATAGGCTGATCCTTATTTGCTGGCTCTCTTGCTGGATGATTTCGGCACTCCCTCGAATAGTGCCCCTTCTGGTTGCATTTGAAACATACCACATTCAACTTATTACAAACTCCCCAATGCTTCTTCCCACATACTTGACAATCTGGAAAAGTTAATCTCAACTGATTCGGCTGATTTGCATTAACTGGACGGTTGCCCTGGCCTCCGTCGCCTGCATTCTGTCTCTTGAAATTAAAATTTCTCCCTGGCTGAAACTTGCCTTTCTTAAAATTTGGAAACTTCCCTGATTGTGACTGACCTTCATTCCCTTCAAATTTCCTTTTCTTGCTTTCCTTCTCCTTCTGTGACATCTCACTCTCTGTCTCCGCGATCATGGCCTTCCGTACCACTCCTGCATAGGTCTCCAATTCAAAAATAGCTACCTTTCCTCTGATCCATGGTTTCAAACCTTGCTGGAATCTCTTAGCTTTCTTCCTGTCAGTATCTACATACGACGGCACACACCTTGACAATTCCTCAAACTTACTTTCATAATCTGCCACCGACATGTTCCCTTGCTTTAATTCTAAAAACTTCAGCTCCATTTGATCTTGGACAAACTGAGGAAAATACTTTTCTAAAAACAATTCCTTAAACCTCTCCCAAGTAATAACATATGTACCTTTTAATGTCTTCACCATCTCCCACCAATAGGTGGCCTCGTTCTTCAGATAGTAACTTGCAAACTCAATCATCTGTTCTTCCTTTACTTTCACTAAGGCAAATGCCTTCTCTATTTCCTTTAACCAAACATTTGCTTCAATCGGCTCTAGGGAACCCTTGAATTCTGGTGGGTTTACTGCCTGAAAGGTTTTAAAAGTTACCTAGGGATTGGTTTGCCTTTGTTGTTGTTGTGCCAGGTGAACTATTTGTTGGGCCAAGATTTGAAGAATCTGGGCTATTGCTGGGTCCACGGGTCCTGGGTTCACATTTGGATTTGTATCATCTTGGTTGTTATTGTTGTTGGTTTCTTCATTCTGGGTGTTAGTGCGGGTTTTTCTTCTAGGAGGCATTTTTATGTAAAGAATCAAACAACTTATTTAGCTTTTGAATCAATCTTTTGCATAAAAGAACAGTTTTGTAAAACAGAAATATCTCTTTTTGAAAACAGTTGTAACTAAGTAAATTGCATGCTTCTTTACAGAATATAAACAGTTATGAAAAATAGGGTACATGGTATCACAGGGGTATAACTGGTGCAATAAATAAGGTAAAGTAAAACAGATGCAATAAAGTAAATGACAGTATTGGAAAGGAAAAAGGTACTGATATGTATAGATTAAAAGTTTTAGGTAGTACAAGTGTAAAGACGCTTTAGAAGTAAAAGCAAAAGGGTACAACAACCTACTCACTAGTCAGCATAGCTAGTCTATAAATACAACTCAAAAGTCTACTGATACACACTACACACTACTGCACATACTACATAACCATAATAACACTGCTCAGTATCTCCATCTCTGAATCTCTGGCTCATGGCAAGTCTGGACCTCCAATCTCCTCAAGCTCCTCTAGAACCCACTTAGCCCACTCCACTAGGAAATCAGGAGTGATGTCCTCATGTGTAGCCTCAGCAATCCTCACAGCAGCTGCTCTACAAAACGCCTGGAGCCTCTCTCTAAGTCACCTCTCACCACTCCCAACCTCTCTCGTATGCATGATATGCAATAACTCCTGGATCTGACCCTGTAGGAATCGCTGCTCCATAAGGCAAGCCTCAAACTGATGATATGGGACAGGATAAGAAGAGAACTGGAAAGGTACTCCTGTAACTGAATGACTAGTAAAGCCTGAATTAGCAGGTGGGGGTCCTCTGATATGTGGCCTCATGCCTGGGGGTAGAATGACATATAATGGTACGGGCTGTAACACAGGTGGAGGTAGAATAGCCAACACTGGTGGAACAATAGGACATGGGTCTGAAGAAGGCCCTCCAACTGAAGGCTCTGAGTGATCAACTGATACGGGAATAAAAGAGTCGGCCATCGCTACTATCTGAAATCATATCGCAATATAAGAATCTCGAACCATAACGCGAATTACACTAATACATGTTATACCGAAGCACTCAACCTCTCGACGTTCTATCTTTCTATTCCTTACTTCTAGTCCTAACCCTCTACCCACTCCTGTCAACCTAGGCTTGTGTCAGTGACTTATAACCTGTAGCTCTGATACCAAACCTGTGGCGCCCTCCAAACCCGGGTCAGAAGTTTGGGGTCCACACACACACACACCTTATTTATAACCTGCTTATAACAATAATAAAGATAATAATAATATGCCGTGACCCTACTTACCAACCACCACGGACCACAACAGGTTAAAGTATGCAGACAAGCCAAACACACTATTATATTACAAACGTTCAAATCCCAACTATTCCAAACTCAAAACTGAGTATTAAACATTATTACAAACTTTTACAGACTTAAATTATCCCAAAAGAAGCCTACTAGCTCAGCTCAATCAACCTGAACCCCTAGCTCTCGCGCTGGACTGGGGATCCTCGGTACCAACCGGTTCCTTCTTAACTGGAAAAGAACAGAAACTATATCGCATAAATGAGCTAACTAGCTTAGCAAGTCACAATGACAAAACTGAGAATAATGATCATCAGGTGAACATGGTTATGATATCAAGTGAACAATGGATTATGATTTAGAATTGGATATTATATTTTCATTTTAAAAACCAAGGTTAGGCTGCTGATCAGTCACGCATTAACCCCGAGCAAAGCACACAGCACTGCTCTAACTACTGGATCCAAGGCACACATTGGCCTAACTTGACCATTATATGGTCTGACCATGAATCTGGTCCACAATTTTATAAAAACAATCCAGTTCTAACATAATAACATAATAAACAATAATAAGCAATAACCAGAATCATTAACAACATTTGATGTTCCATAATGAAATGGTTTTAATCTGCATAAGGATCAAAAGAGCATTTTCAAAGTTTGGATGCTAGGTAATGAAAAAATTGGCTAATAATGAATCAATGTTTCAGGGTTTCAAGGATTTGGTCTTTCAAAGCATAAAATACAATGGTTTGAGTATGTAGGTAACTCGATTCAGTGTATGGTATTTAGTTTGTATGTATTTGTGGAGTAGCATCGTATATTTGAGGTTCGTGTTTGGGTATACAACAATCAATGGTCTAGAAAGAATAAGGTTTACGGCTCAAGATCAATAACTGGAATCAAGGTTTAGGGTTCAGTGCTTCAAAGCACTTATAATATAAAACAGGAATATCAATCACGATAATATCTCGAGAAAGTTCAGAACACTTGCCTGGTATTAGCTTACTACACTGCACTCGTTTCCAATCTCAACAGTCTTACTCCTCAACTACCTGTTTCCCTTTCCTACGCCTTGCCTTTTCTGCTCACATATCATAAGCAATATCAATATTTAACTCATAGGATTATATTCAACACATACTTCTATCTACCCTTCGTTTTACCCAAATCCGATTAACGGATTGAAAGTTACGCAATAAACCAGTAAACATCGAATATATAGACCGACAGTCAACCAACAAGTCATATATAACACATAACACGTCACATAATCAATGATATATCATTTATAAATAAGTCTCGGGTCATAAACAGGCTTTCACGTATTTAAAATGATTTTTAAAACATTTTTCGGAATTAAAACGGGTCGTTAGATTAATTTCGGAATAATAAACAGGGTTCGGTTGGCCAATTCTGGCTCCGAAACAATTTTATAATAATTATCGAGCCTTGGAAATAGTTTAGAATAATATTTTAAAGCTCGAAACTATTTTTCGGAATTTTTAAATCATTTTTAAATAATTAAATCTAATTAAATAATTAATTAAAATCAATTAATAATTAATTAAATCAATTAATTAATTAATTTTTGAATTAATTGACCAATTAATCAATTAAAAATTAACTGAAATTAATTAACTAATTAATTCAGATTTATTTTTGAATTAAAAATAATTTTCGGAATTAAAATAATAATTTTTGGAATTTTCAGAAATTAAAATCGAATTTTTATAATAAAAATAAATAGGAAATATGATTTTGAATATTTTTAAAACAGGAATCCAACTTTTGCAAACTCTGGAAAGTTCAGGGACTGAACTTCATCGTTTTCAAAAGTTGGGGTACTAAACTGCAATTTTCCAGCCCTTCGCCGGAAAACAGTCGGGTTCGCCAGAGAACTCAACTCCGGCATCCTTCCACCACCACAAACTCCAGATTTAATCTACAATTCACCAGGAATCTAACCATACCATCAAATCAACCTAACAATCCCGGAGTTGGCCGGAATTTGGCCGAGAAGTTCGCCGGTTTCTGGCGAACTCGACATAAACTTCAAAACACAACTCCCTTCTCTACAGACATCAATCTATACGGGTTATAGCACAACATCAATCTATTCCAAAATAAGAAACCCCCAAATTTCAATTAAGAACATTCATACGGGTTATAAATCCTAATTTTAAAATTCAAAAATCAAACTCAAATTTGAACATGTTATTGAACTCCAAATCAGACGTATAATATATCAAAATCATCAGGAAAACAAGCTCTACAACATGCAATCATCAAATCATACAAACAATCATCCGAACAAAAATTCATATTTTTAATAAAATTAATTCAAAAATAAATAAAAATATAGAAAAATAACCTTGATTTCTAGAGTAAAACAAAGCTTAGAATCTGGTAGAACACTTCAAATCCTTCATTTTGGTTACTCAAGCTTTGAAAACAGAGATCGGTAACGCCTTCGTTTTACTGTTTGATTCTTAGAACAGTTTATGAAATTAGGGTTTTTCTCTGAAAATTATAAAATTAACTATCTGCAAATGATTTTGATACGAAACAAAATACGGGAAAAGGCTATTTATAATTACGGAAAATTAGTATCCCGTGACATCATTCCGGATATAAAACGGTACGTTTATTTATAAAAACTGATCTAAACAGTATCGGTTTTCGGGATAATTATCCAAATCAGTACAATTTGTACTGCGGTCTTGGTCTCCGCACCTGGTTACACGTACTACGAGGTGATAATTGGGATAGTTTAATAAAAAGCTCCTGTTTATCGAAAATACGGGTTTTATTGATTTACCGAAACGAATATTGTATCGAAAATGTTACGCCGGGACCCGCGCAGAACAAACCGTACGCAGGATCGAAAAAGTCGAAACATGGAATATGCTCGGAATATTAAAATTAGGTTAGGAAGGAGTTCTCGGAAGAGTTTCGGGTTCCAAAAACGTAACAACGAATGACGTCGGTTGGTTCCCGTTTTTATAAAATAGATTTTAAATACTCGGAAAAAGATTTTATAAATTTCATATGATCCTTATAAATCCATAAATCAACATAAAAATAATTAGGAAGATATGACAATTATCTATATTTTATTTTAGACATATAAAAATTAAAATACTCAATTAATATTATTTTTGAATATCCAAACACAGATAACACTTAACAATTAATTCACATAATGGATACTGAACACATATATTAATCATTTATTAACAACATAATTACACGATATATCCCGGATATTTCATGGAGTATATGGAGGAGTCCACTGGGAGACTATACCATTTTCTTTGAGATAATCTAGAAACTCTCCATTCAAGTATTCACCACCTCGATCTGATCGAAGAGTTATAATACTGTGTTTGGTTTGTTTCTCCACTTCATGTTTATATTCTTTGAACTTTTCAAAGGTTTCATACTTGTGTTTCATCAAATACACATATCTGAATCTAGATCTATCATCTATGAAAGTAATGAAGTACGAAAATCCACCCATGGCTTGCGTAGACATTGGTCCACATACATCTGTGTGTACCAATCCTAGCAAATCTGCAGCCCTTTCTCAATGTCCACTAAATGGAGATTTGGTCATTTTACCCAATAGACAAGACTCGCATTTAGGATATGATTCAAAATCAAAGGGGTCAAGTAACCCTTCCTTATGCAATATCCGCAGTCTATTTTCACTAATATGACCTAGCCTATAGTGCCATAAATAGGTCAGATTTTCATCATCTCGTTTTCTTTTATTAGTTTGTTCAATCAGAAGTAAATCATGCTCTACGTCACATACATACAGACCATTATTTAAAATGCCACGTCCAAAAAGAACATTATCTCTAAGGATAGAACATTCATTATTCTTAATAATAAATGAAAAACCATCCACATCCAACATAGGAATAGAAACAATATTCCTCACAATAGAGGGAACGTAATAACAATTATTCAAAATAATAGTCTTTCCCGTAGGCATATGTAAACTAAATGATCCTACATATATGGCCGCAATCCTTGCTCCATTGCCCATACGTAGAATCACCTCATCTTTTTCAAGAGTCCTACTTCCCTTTAGTCCTTGCAACGAATTGCAAATATGAGAACCACAGGCGGTATCTAATACCCAAGTAGAAATTTGACCTAGTGACATATTAACTTCGATCATGAACATGCCTGAATCAGAAGCGGTAGTCTTACTACCCTTCTTCTTCTTCAATTCTGCAAGGTAAACCTTGCAGTTCCTCTTCCAGTGCCCCAACTTGTTAGAGTGAAAACAAACAGCTAAATTAGGACCAGTCAACTTGTGAGCATCTAGTATGCTCCGGAGTGATAGTGCAGAAGACATGACAAATATAGTAAATCTGTAAATGATAAACACATAACAACACTTAGCAAATATTCAATTTCATTTCAAAACACTATATGAATCCGGTCTTTATTCATAAGTGTCTCCCACTAGTTTATCTATTTTTTTCAACCCCCTAAGTGAAAATTAAGCATTCATAATGCTAGTGGGAATAGGAATCTTACATTCCATCACACAACCTCGGCTGTGGCATGAAACGTCATGTGATGTTCAATAGGCAGACAACTCTTGTCAATTACATCTTATGTTATTCACTGATATAAGTTTAGCCTCTTGAATAATTGAGTCATGGCTGTGGCACGACAAACTCAATATTCTAAGTCAAGTCTAACCCAACATTTCGTACAATTGAATCAGTCTCCAACGGCCCACGGCTGTAGCACGTACCGGCCTTTAGATTCTAATTCAATGTACACATCTCTATGTAATAGACAAGTATTTCTTATTTCGAAATCAAAGCCCTCGGCTGTAGCACGAAACGACAATGATTTAAAAATAAGAACCACTTTCTACCATATTAGAAGGCTATGACCGACACAAGCCCGTTGTGTCATTGGCCAATTATTACTTTATATTATTTAATTTTAGAGGGATTATATTACGTTACAATCATAATCATATTATAAAGAGATTCTTACTTTTAAATTAAATATTTCAAATCAATAATCGATAATCAGATGATTCCCAGATCGGGTGGAGCATTGTCAAGAGGCGTCAATTAATAACCCTTTCTTACAGATAGAAATCTGTTGTTGACAGAATCATCCTTTCTCTCAATATTGAAAATTCATATTCAATTACGTGTTTCATAAACACAAGAATCTCATGATCGTATTCATAATATTTATTGTTAAGGCAAGAAATGATTCCTATTCTAGATTTTCTAGAGCACACCATATATTGATTTAGGTTCACCTAAATCTATCATCGCATGGTAAACATAGGCATATATCTCATATATAAAATTAAATAAACAAGTAAATGTAAAGTGCAATAAAGTATATGTGTTTGGTTATGGCCCCATCCTATGTGATCTTTATCAAGCTCATGATAAAGATCAAGGTTAATCTAATATGGTGATGGAAATAAATACAACTACTTATTATATAAGTCTTCTTCTTTGTTTAGACTTCTTGTATGCCTCGTCCTCTTCTTTGTATCACCTCCATTGGATAGCCTTCTTGAGTCTTGAATTACATTACATGATTGAAAGTAAAACTAATCTAATGAACTTACAAGAATAACTCGAGTTACATTTGAGATTTATGATTACAAAGATTGACGACATGCAAGTCGTATTTAAAACCAAAACCAAAACCATTACACTAAGGTCGAAAGGCCATAACCATCCACCATGCTCATACAACACATAAAAGCATGTTAAAACACATAATCTGATCTTAACATATCATATTACCCATTTTCTAATCATAAAAAGAAAATATGACAAAAATCATAAAAATCAGAATCAAATCAGAAAAACAAGAATCACTATTTACGGGCAGTAAACGATGTCAAACGCCTTATAGACGAGTCGTTGATAGCTTTAGCTATTAGTTTTGTTCAGACGCTCGTTTACCTATGGAATAGGGTATTCATTTGCGTAAATCGGACACCAGACCCAGATTTCAGCAAATCTGCAGCAGCCAATTCAGAATCCGTATCTAATATGATTCTCATAATTATAACAAACATAAATTATGTATATATCAGTATATATACAGATTACATAATCATCTTATGATTATACAACTCACATGAATATCATATATTCAAAACCATACATATATAAGCATATTATATCAACATCAAATCATGGCGAATCACGTACATGCTCATATATCGAAAACAGTTAAACACATAAACGAATTAAAAACTTTTCGCAAGTAGCTCTGATGCCATTGAAGGGTTTTTAGCACATAAACGCAGCGAAAACGTAAATTTAATCTTTAAAAAAAACCGAAACCCTCCGAAGGATCCATGCAAAAAATAATATTTAATTCATAGTTCAGTATGTTTACCTTAAGAAGCTTTACATTAATGGAAAGATGGAGGTCTTTAATAGCGATCCAAGAACGATGAACGGAGATCCTTAGCAGCTGCTCCTCAAGTATGAAGCACTCCACCGGTATCCACCAAGAAAACGATGTAATGAAGGAGGAGGAGATGGAGAGAATTAGGGTTTTGTAAATCTTTTTGGTTGAGGCAAAAATACGGTTTATAATAGTATATTTATAGGCAAAATTTTCAGCTGAAAATTTTCCCATAAAATATTATTATTATTAACCCTTTATTATTCTCACTAATAATTAAAACACCTTTTAATTATTAATCCTTTTTCTAAACTCTTTAGAAATAATTCTCTCACTTGATTTAATTTCCAAAAACTAAATTCTTAATTAATAATATTAAGAACCTTTTCTTAATTAATTTATTATCAATTAAATCTCATTTAATCAATTATTAAATTTGCCAATTAATTATTTATTTCATAGTAAATAATTATCAGCCATTATTAATTAATTCCTCCACCATTAAATCATTCTTTTTTATGTTGTGACCCTGTAGGTTCAATATTAATCCGGTAGTAGAAATAAATAATAATAAAACTATTTTATCATTATTTATATAAATTCTCTAATTCATTAAATATGATTAATTAATTAATCATATTTATTCTATATCGTGAGGGATACTTCTCAGCATATCGCGACTATCCGGATAATACGAATTCACTGCTTAGAATACCAAGAACCTATTCAGTGAGTAGTTACCGTACAATTAATTCCTTCTACCCTGCAATGTCACGATTAAATACAAGGCAGGGAACTTGTGTCAAGCCTATCTTATTTAATCACTTGCTTTCCCATTCACTATGCTTAGTTCTATTTAATGTAAATTAGAAACTCCTTTCTAATTTCATTCACTCTGGCCAGAGATTCCTGAACTAACATAAGTGGATCAGCATTGAACATTCGCTTCCTACACTGGAAGGGGTAGATCCTTTATTGATCATACACTATCTTCGTGTACAAATTCCTATACCCAGTAGGGCCCTTATAATTGTCCCTTGAGACTAAGAACTAAACCAAAGCATAGTTCAGTGTACACAAGATGACTATGATGACCTCAAGTCTAAGGATACTTGTACAACTATCACTATGTGAACAACTGCTGACACATGAGTGAACTCCATCAGTTGTTCAGCTGTGTGAGTCATGTTCGGTGAACTTATTCTATAATAAGCACCTACATACTAGCTATAGTGTCACCACACAAATGTCTATGAGAACATACATCCTTCATAATGAAGCAAGCATAGTATGTACCGATCTTTGCGGATTATTAATTACCAGTTAGTAATCCTACGACCAGGAACTATTTAAGTTTAAAGTTATCATCTTTTAGGTCTCATTATTATGATCTCATCACAATCCATAAAAAGTTTTACTCTAAACTGTGGTATATCTTATTTAAACATTTAAATAGATAGAGCCCGTAATAAAAACAAAACAAGCCTTTTATTAATATCAATGAAATCAAAACAGATTACGTAAAAGTTATTCCTAAATCCTCATACATGATTGGACTTAGGACATATCTCTTTCAGAATCTTCTAACACTTTTGTCATCCATGAATTTCATCAGCCAGTAAGGCCTCAAGTGCACTATATTTCCTGTGAAGGGAATTGATAGAGTTCTTGGAAGTGCATTTGAGGCTTTTCTGCTCCTTAGTTCTTCTATCTTCTTTAGGACCAATTTCTTAGTAGCCACATTGAATCCAAAGTTTTTCTTGAATGATGAGAAGATCTTTATCAAAACAGTAAAACTTTCATGGAGAATCCTGTGAAGGGGCCATATGATCTCTTTCCCACCCTTGTATTTGAACATCAGTCTTTCAAGGAGATTTTTGTGAGCATCTATTGCTCTTACTTCTTCTAGTTCATCCATGTAAATATTTATATCTAAAAACTCTTTGATGTCACAGATATATAGAAGATCTCCCTTGTTGACAGTTGGTTGAGCTTTGGTTAAGGTTTTGGTTATGAGATTCACAGGCTTGACCTTCTTGATTGCTCTTATCTTTGTCTTATTTGACTTGTTGAAGATCGGTAAATTGAGTTCAGGAAGTGGCAAACTGTCCCAGTCTACTGGCTCATCCTTGAGAACTATTGGCTCACCATGAAAGTTCCTTGTAGGATCCACCTTAAATTCTTCCTGCACCATTGAAGGCTTGGATGTTTGAGTCGTAGTTGTAGACTGGATGGGAATGTAATCTTCTATTTTGTCATCATCAAAATCCAACATTCTTTTGGGAATAATCTTGTATCTGGACTTCCTTTTCTGTTGAGGTTCCTTGTGCATTTTCCGATCTTGATCTTCAGCTACCACATGTGGTTTCTCAGAAATCTCAGTTGCAGTTTTTACAGCTTGAAGTGAAAGGCATATGTCACAGCCTATTTGTTTATTCGAGGATTTAACTCAACTCAAATAAGAATGTAATAAGTAAATAGTAGATCCACAGTCAAAGAGATCTCTCCAAGTAACATCTGTCAAAGGATTCAGTATCAATGTTCATCTACAGCTTTAGAAATTACTTCACTGGAAGAAGTTCAAGAAATTGATCAAGCCTCAGTGATATAAATCAATATTGTGGAGTCAATCAAGTGACAGAGATCTCGTCAGGGTATCAAATATTTACAGGGATTTAATCTGAAGAAAATCAAGTTATTAAAGTCAAGACATGAAGAAACGTCACGGAAGTTAGTCACTCATGAACCAGACAGTACATCGAGTGTCAACATTGAAGTGGTGGAATTGATTCATAATTATCAGAAGATTTTCAGAAGAATGGTTGTTGTTCAAGAGTAGTATTAATTCTCTATTAATTAATTAAGTCGTATAATTTAATTAAGAAAATAAATTATATCTGCAAAGATTAATTTAATGATTAATTGAATTAATTGATTAATTAATTCTGAATTAATATTATAAATTTTCAGAATTGATTTTGAATTTAAATTCAATATTAATTCAGTAAGACAATCTTTTGAACTAGTATGACAATTAATAGTCATACCGAAAGTCATGCCAGTTTATTTGATTGTCTTACCAGAAGTCTTACTAGCTGTTGGGATTGTAATGCCAGTTCATTTAACTGTCATACCGAAAGTCTTACCAGTTGGTGGAATTGTCTTGCTAGCTCAATTGATTGTCTCACAGATAGTCATGCTAGTTCAATTCATTCTGTTGATTGAATATAAAAAGGCAGAAGCAGAAGCTCATTCAATACAAAACAACAACCTGAAGAAAAAAAATATCAGAAGCATTTCATCTCTCTCAACTGCATTCAGAGCCTATTAATTTCTAGTCATTAATGTTAAATTCAAACCACTAGAAATCATTATCTTGTTGTTGTGTGACTATCTAGCGGATCAAAATCCCTAGAACTTAATCTCAAACTGCTTTAAGCATTTGATCTTTTTATTTCAAAAATAGAAAATTTTCATGTCGAATTTATTCTAGATTTGGAATAATTTATTTGAGATTAATCCCTTGTAAACGATACCGTTGTTGTAACACCTTTTAAGTTTAATAATAGTTTTATTTAACTTGAATTTTGTTTCACTTTTTTATTCCACATTTTATTCGATTAAACGGTATAGTTTGTATTCAACCCCCCTTCTACAAACATATTGGGACCTAACTATTGGTATCAAAGCCTTCTGATTAACGAACAAATCAAGATCCTAGACTTTTGTGATTCTTCCACTCCTTGAATTTTTATTTACTCAAAAATTCATAATGACTACACAAAAAGTTGGAACCGTTAAAATTCCACTGTTCGATAAAGAAAATTATATTATGTGGAAGAAGAAGATGCTCTTGTTTTTACAAGTTGCAAATCCCAAATATCTGGACGTCTTAAAGAAGGGTCCAAAAATTCCGATGGTTATTGAACCAGAGGTTATAGAAGATGATGATGTAATTACCAAAGATAGAACCTATATAAAGGATCCTGTAGATTTTTCTCCTGCTGAAAAAGAAGAAGCCTCCTTGGATGCTAGCCTTCAATTAATTTTAGTTGATTCCCTTGATCCCTTGATGAACAGACATGTGATGAGCTGTAAAAATTCCAAACACATCTGGGAAACTATTGAGGTGATTAATGAAGGCACAGAGGAAGTTCGGGAGAACAAGTTAGAGATCCTAACCTCTGAGTATGAACATTTTAAATTCAATCCAGGAGAAGGAATTACTGAAGTGTTTGAGAGGTACAATGTATTGATCAACAACCTGAACATAAATGGAAAATATTATTCAATCAGGGAGGTCAACAAAAATTTCCTTTTAACACTGCCAACTCATCTTGAACATAGAATCACCGCCATAAGAGAAGCGAGAGATCTGAATGAGATTTCTTTGGAAAGGCTCTATGGTGTGCTAAAAACCTATGAGTTGGAGCAGATTTAGCAGAAGGAAGTCTACAGGAAAGGAAGAGTGGTCAGCACGTCTACTGCTCTAGTAGCTGAAGAACAACAATAACAACCACAACAACAACAACAATCTCAACAGTTAGAGAGAATGGTATAGTCTTCCAAGGCTGAAGAAAATGTGATAGTAGCAGAATTTGACCCTCCTACTATAAATCAATTAGGAGATGATTTTTACTCCTTGGAAGAACTGGAGCAATTGGAAGATGAGTCAATGGCCCTGATTGTCAAGAGATTCTCCAATGTCAGATTCAAGAGGAATCCCAAGTTCAAGTTCAAGTCTAACTATAACAGATTCCAGAAATGTGGATCTTCATCCTCTAACACCAGGAATGGTGGATACAAAACAGGGATGGTTGATCGAAGCACCATTCGATGCTTTAACTGCAATGAGTTGGGACACTTTGCCATAGAATGCAGGAAGCCAAAATAAGTTAGGAAGAACTCTTATGATTCTAATCAGAAGAGTAAATATGAAAGGGCTTACCTGGCAAAGGGAAGAAGCTGGGATGATACTGACAGTGAAGATGAAGAAGTTGGGAATCCTGCTCTTATGGCTAGTGATGCAAACACCTCATCGTCATGAAAAGAGGTAAAATTTACTAATACTGAATTAGTTTATCATCTAGCAGGCTCCTTAGATTGTGCTCGTCGTGATAACAAAATGTTAACTCAACAAATCAAAGACCTTGAGAAAGAGGTCAATGAATTAAGACTTGTGCACATTAATCAAGATAAATTAAAAGAACAAGTATCTTTTCTAGAGAATAGAGTTGACTGTTATAGACAACTCGAAACTATTCTCAAAGACAAGATCACCGGTCTTGAGACTAAGGTCAAAGCTTACTTTGATTCTTGCTCTAAGGCTAAAGAGTTCTATAATAAGCAAGCTATTAATCAAACATCTGGAGTAGGTTATAATTATTATATTGTTATTGGAGAATTAGGCATAAACTCCCCTCCTCATGTTTGTGCTAAAGGTAGGGAAGTACCACATGTGCTTAAGGGTGTTGATAAACCCCTCTATAAAAAATTAATTGCTGAACCATTTGATGAGGCCTCCTTTATTATTCAAAAAGAAATACGTGCTGAAGATCTTGCTAATGAGAAGGTTGTTTCCAAGTCAAGTGTGTCGAAAGTTCCAGTCAAAGTTGTGAAAGCAACTAAGACTAACTCAGACACACCTGAGTTGGATAACAAAAATGCCATGCCTACCATGCATAATTTGCCTGTTGCTAATTCCTCTCATAAATTATGTGGTGTTCCTAATTGCATGTATTGTGCTTTTAATTTGATGGTTGCTTATTTTAATGGTAAGCACATTTCTAGTGATAAGACTACTCCTCGTCAGCATGTGAATAATAAGAAGCATAATAGGTCTAAGACTGCTAGTCCTCCTAAAGCTAGAAAGGAGACATTTGTGCCTAAGCCTAAACAGAAATTTATCAAGGCTGTTTACAAGGTCAAATTTCCAGTCATTGAGAAAGTTGAGAACATAAAAGTTAAGAATGTTGTTTTGCCTGATAAAGGCCAATTCTACAAGTATGCCGGACCCAACCAAGTTTGGGTTCCGAAGAAGGTCTAATCCATTTGTATTGTAGGGCATTAAACAGGTGGAACCATTAGTGTGGATTCTTGACAGCGGATCGTCAAGACATATGACCGGAGATAGAGCCCTGCTATCAAATGTGGATGAGAAAGCTGGCCCCGTGGTTACCTTTGGAGATAACAACAAAGGTCTAACTGAGGGATATGGTTGTTTGCAAGCTGGTAATGTTATCATTGAAAATGTGTATGTTGTGCAAGGACTTGAACACAATCTGCTTAGTATTAGTCAGTTATGTGACAACGGCTACAATGTTTTATTTGACAAGCTGAAGTGTCAGATTCTGCACAAGAAAAGTGAAAAACCCTCCTTGATGGGAATCCGGAAAGGAAATCTGTTCGTAACTGACATGAACTCTGGAAGCAATCCTGAAGTCAATTGTTTCTATGCAAAGACATCTTCAGATGAGAGTTGGCTATGGCATAAGAGACTTTCCCATCTCAATTTCAAATCAATGAATTCTCTTGTCAAGAGAGAACTGGTCAGAGGTCTGCCTAAGCTGGAATTCTCCCCAGAAGGACTGTGCGAGGCTTGCCAGAAAGGAAAGTCAAAGAAATCAAGTCACAAAGGCACTGACATCTCCTCCATAACTGGTGTTCTTCAATTATTGCACATGGATTTGTTTGGACCAGTTAATGTTCTTCGATGTCAAAGAAGTGTTACTATCTTGTGATAGTTGATGACTATTCCAAGTATACGTGGGTTTTATTCCTTCACTCTAAGGATGAAACACCACAAGTTGTGATTGATCATATCAAGTTGATCGAGTTAGAATCTAATGTCCCTGTTAGAGCAATAAGGTCAGATAATGGAATAGAATTCAAGAATTCACTTCTCAATGGATTTTGTACAGACAAAGGGATTACCAGACAATTTTCAGCTCCTAGAACCCCTCAGCAAAATGGAGTGGTAGAAAGGAAGAATCGTACATTGATTGAAGCTGCAATAACTATGTTAAGTGAATCAGGTCTTCCAATGTACTTTTGGGCTGAAGCTGTCAATACTGCATGTTATACTCAGAATTGAACTCTAATCAACAAAGACTTCATGAAAACTCCTTATGAGATTATAAATGAACATAAACCTTCTATCAAATACTTTCATGTATTTGGTGCCAGATGCATCGTGCTCAAAGATGAAGATGATCGTCGTGGTAAATTCGAGGCAAAGGCATATGAGGGTATTTTTGTTGGATATGGAAGAAGATCATACAAGATGTATATCATTGATCAACACAAAGTAACTGAAAGTGTCAATGTTACATTTGATGATACTAAACTCCCTAGTATCCAAACTGAAGATCCTTCTGAGAAACTGAAGTTCGATGATATGTCAGATTCAGAATCAGAACATGATCAAGAACATGAGGTTGTTGCTGGTGAAGAACCGGTTAATCATAATGATACTCAAGGTAATGATGATGGAAATATTGGCAACAATGGAGATACCACTGCTACTGACGAAGAATCATCAAGTCAACCTGACAACAACTCAGGGGGAGATGCTGAAGGATCAACTAGTAAGACACAACATCCCAATGTATTTCGAGGCGAATCATCAAGATCAAATCTTCCAAAACAGACTGTCTAGAATAAAGCTCATCCTTTTGAGTTGATTATTGGTGATCCGAATGTTGGAGTCAGAACTAGACGTGCTACTCAAAATGAATGTCTGTTCTCAGGATTTCTGTCTGAGATGGAAACTAAGAAGATTGAAGAAGCACTGACTGATCCAAATTGGGTGATTGATATGCAAGATGAACTCAATCAGTTTGAACATCAACAAGTCTGGAAACTGGTACCACGACCTACACACAAGAAATCTGTTGGTACTCGGTGGGTATTCAGGAATGAACTAGATGAAGATGGTGTGGTTACAAGGAACAAAGCAAGACTGGTAGCTAAAGGGTATTCTCAAGCTGAAGGCATTGATTATGATGAAACCTATGCTTCAGTGGCTAGACTAGAGGCCATCAGGATATTTCTGGCATTCGCAGCATTCTCGAACTTTAAAGTTTATCAAATGGATGTCAAGAGTGCATTTCTGAATGGAAAGCTGGATGAAGAAGTGTATGTAGAGCAACCTCCTGGTTTTGAAGATCCAGATCATTTGGACTATGTTTACTTTCTTTTCAAAGCTATCTATGGTCTCAAACAGTCTCCGAGAAAATGGTATGACACTCTTTTTGAATTTCTTATTGAAAATGACTTTACTAGGGGTGTCATAGACAAAACTCTCTTTTCCAAAAAGCATAAAAATGATACTATATTAGTCCAAGTCTATGTGGATGATATAATATTTTGGTCTACTAATGATAGTCTCTGTAAGAGATTTGCTAAGTTAATGCACAAAAAATTTGAAATGAGCATGATGGGAGAGCTGAAGTTCTTTCTTGGATTACAAGTAAATCAAAGGTTAGATGGAATATTTATTTATCAATCCGAGTATCTCAAGGAACTCCTCAAAAAGTACAATCTAGAGGATTCTGCATCAGCAAGGACTCCGTCAACTACAGCTGTCAAGCTTGGACCATGTGAAAACTCCATTATGGTAGATGTCACAAGCTACAGAGGTATGATTGGCTCATTACTCTATCTTACTGCAAGTAGACCAGATATTATGTATGCTACATGCTTATGTGCAAGATTCCAAGCGGATCCTAGAGATATTCATCTCGTTGCTGTTAAATGAATCTTGAGATATCTTAAGGGAACACCAAATCTAGGTATTTGGTACCCTAAAGAATCTAGTTTTAACCTTGTTGGATATACAGATTCAGATTATGCAGGAAGTGTTGTTGATAGGAAAAGCACCTCAGGGAGTTGTCAATTCCTCGGTAGCAGACTAGTCTCATGGTACAGCAAGAAACAGCAAACAGTTTCCAACTCAACGGCCGAGGCTGAATATATTGCTGCTGGAAGCTGCTGTGCTCAGATCTTGTGGATTAGGAATCAGCTACGGGACTATGGCTCTGTATTGAACAAAATCCCTATTCTATGTGACAATACAAGTGCAATAACCATCATCAACAACCCTGTGCAGCACACAAGGACCAAGCACATTGACATCAGGTATCATTTTATTAGAGAGCTCGTCATGAATGGTACAGTTAAACTATTTTTTGTCCAATAGAAGAACAAATAGCATATATTTTCACTAAACCACTTGATGAATCCACATTTACCAAATTAGTTGGTAAATTGGATATGTTGAATAGCTTTAGTGATTAAACTAGTTAATATCTGAGATCTGTTCTTGAATGAATTTACAAATGAATTTTTCATGAATGAAAAATTTATTTGCAAATTTATTTTATCATATTTATCATTTTTCTTGCTTATTTCTATGTAGGTTTTATTATCTTATCTTCTTTATTTATTCTACTTGTTAATTTTAATATCTCAGCATATTTTATTTTCTCTAAAAATATTTTTCTATGAATTATATTTGCTAAAATTCAACAAAAATCTATTTTGGGAATAAAATATAATTACTTCTGAATATTGTTATTTTTGTAAATATATTCGGTAAGTGTAAATTCTGTTTAATTTGTTTTATAAGTGCAATGATAATCGGCAAGACAATTGAAATTGTCTTGCTGAAAGTCATTCCAGTGTATATGTGTTTAATTTTATTTTCAGTTTAATTTTATACTGGCAAGACAATCGGTATGACTATCAATAGTCTTTCCAGTTATAAAACTTATATTATATATATATTTCTTTTTATTTTTGTACTAGAATGACAATCGGTATGACTATTGATTGTCTTTCTAGTATATTCTGTTTAAATTCATATTAATTTATACTGGTATGACAATCGGTATGACTATCAGATTGTCATACCAGTTATCTTTTTCCTTTTTAAATTCTAACCGTTTGCTTGGTATAACAATCGGTATGACAATCCCGGATTGTCATACCAGTTGTGGTACTTATACTTACCCGTTGTATGTATTCATTTACATCAGTTTTCAATTCATTCAACAGACTCCTCGTTTTTTCCTTTCAAAACCGCCATTGTTTTATCTTCCTGCTCGAGTTTTTACTCAGCAATCCAATCTTCACTTCTGAAATATATACACACGTATATACATACAAGAGTACTGCCAATTTTTTTTTTAATTTTTTTTTCAGTTCGTGTTTTTTTCTCCTTCTCAAATCAGTTTTTGTTTGTTTTTGGGTATTTCAATTTGGTTTTGTGTCTTGTGAATTTGCAGATCTAATATTGTGAGTTAAGAACATTAATGAGATACATTTCTTTCTAAATTTTTCGGATATAATTGATTTAATTCGAATTATTAATTTTTTTAATTCTAATTTTCTTAATATTATTCTTAAAATTCTGAAAGTGTGTGTTTTATTATATTTTTAATGGCTCTCAATTTCCAAATTGTCTCGCATAATCATGTTGGTTATTTTAATCCAGAAAAGTGTGATGTGGAAAAATTTAAGTCGTGGATTAGATTTTTAAATGACCATTCGATTGTTAGCTCTGCTATTAAATCAAATGTGCTATTAAATGTCGATCTTCTTAGACTGATTTGCACAACCTCTACTGTGGCTGATGATTCTAAATCTTTTTCATTCACCTTGGCAAACACACAGTATGTAGTTGATGAAACAATCATCAATCGAGCGTTAAATTTTCCAATGGACAATTTCTGTAATTTACCCTGTGAAAATGAGATTTCAAACTTTTTTCATACCATTCACTATCAGGGGGTGATTAATTTAATCAAGCTGTCTAAATCCAATTTGATTTCTGAATGGGATATTTTCTTTGATACACTTTCCAAAGTGTTTGCCAACTGCACTAAATCAAATTTTCACAACATCACTTCCACTCTGCAGTATATTGGTCTTGCGGTTGTTTTCAATCAAAGGATCAATGTTGGCAAATTACTTTTACCCATTCTTCTGAGCCGTCTCATTTCAGCTAAGCGTGATCATTCCACAAATCGTAGGGTTTCTTGCTATTACGCTCGCTTTCTCATGCTTATAGCAGAACATCTTCTCACACCTGAGCATAAGGCTCTTTTTGCTAACTCATCAGTAGCTGAACCCCCTCCCGTAAGCAAAAAGATCTACACACGCCAAGACACTTCCTTCAAATTCATGCAAGTTCCAGTACTTGTAACTGCTTTCATGGCCACCTTCATTCCTTTACCAATTTTCAATCTTCCCGGTCATGAACAACAAGCTCAACCTCCAGTGGTTCAAGCCACCCAGGCTCAAACATCAGATGCTCTTCCACTACAGGTAATAATTCCTCACTCTCACACCATTCCTACTTCTGTTGAAAGACCCCCAGTGGTTGATAGGGCTGACCATGAAGTTGTAGAACCGCAGCTTTAATCCCAGGTCATAGAGCCAAACACAGAGTCTCAACCTGTCTCAACCTCTCCCCCACTGTCTAAAATGTTACCGAAAAGGTTAGTAGGAAGTAGTATGTTGTTGGATGTGAATGAACCCTCAGCTCTGCCTCCTCCCAAGAAAAGAAAAACACTTACTGAGGCATCTGAAAGCCCATCTGTGTCCTCCCAACAGGACATGGACTTTGATATGGCCAATGAACAGTTACTAGAGAAATTCTCTCAACAGGATAAATCTATTGAAATTCGCCATAGGGCCATGGCATCTTGTACTGAGTCAAGCACACTTCCATTACTCACAATGGAAGCATGCAGACCAATAGATGATACTCAGGACACAGAGAGAGGAGTGCATATTGAGTCGGTTACAGTGCCTGCCATAGTTATGGCAGAAGAGTAGTCACATGCTTCATAGGGAAAATCTGACTCTCAGCCACCTCTAATAGAGTCATTTTCTCCCCTCCCAGATCCAACACCTCTGGCTCCCTCACGGGATTCTCCACTCGCAGATTTATCTGGAGAAAGTGGAGGGCAACTCGGTCAATCTATCCCTGAAGCAATTCAGACATCTAGTTCACATGAAATGATAGGTTTGACTAAGGATCGGGACTCGCGAATTCCCATTGCACCACCACTGACCTCTCTTGAAGAGGCTAGGGTGATTTCAATTGCAGGTACAAAAGACCAGCTACAGGATGGCTCCTCACAAGCACTTATATTGAGAGCAACACAAGCACGTGAGTTGAGTGAACCAAACATGAGAGATGTTCAGGTGAGCACACACACAGACACAAACACTGAAAATCTGTTAGCTCAAATTGCCGATCTGAAAGAACAACTTGCTAAAAGTCAGGCTGAGGCTCAAACATTCAAAGCACAGGTGGTTGAACGGTCTTTTTCTTCCACCTCTGTCAATAATCAGCTGGCACTCATCAGGACTGAGATATCATATTTGAAGTCCACTGTTGTACCAAAGCTTAACTTCATTCAGGCATCTCCAACTTTATCAGCTGAAGACATTTCAAACTTCTGTTCTCTCCATTCAAGAATGACTTTTCTTGAAGACCTGGTTAAAATGAATCATTCACTGGACTCTTCCAGATTCGTGAAGATAGAAAAGGGTATGGAACATCTCAATGAAGGGATGAAACACTTGTATTTCATGATAAAAAATTCTCACTGCCCTAATGAAAAACAAAGGACTTTCTTTGAAGGGCCGTTTGGTGGAGGCTCGGGCTCTGGAGGAAATGGAGGTCATGAGGAGTCTCAAGGTAAAGCTGTAGAGGATTCCTCAACTAAGGGGGAGAAACAGGGGAGAAGTGGAAAAGAAAAAGTTCAAGATTCTGATGTTGGAGGGACAAGGAAGGCTGATGATGAATACTATAGTGGAGAACAAGATGACTTTGACATTCTTAATGTTCCAACTGTTACCACTGAACCAGTCATGGAAGATAAAGCTGGTATCTTTGAAGCTAAAGAGGAAAGTCATTTTAAAAACTGGGAAGAGGAAGCATAAGTGGGCCATGTCTTTGAGAAAGAGTTCCAGAAAGAGCAGTCGAAGTTGAAGAGAAAAGAAGTTGAACTTCAAAAGATATCTCAGATCATTGATATGAGGAAGGAAATCCAACGAACAGAAACTCTTGAAAAGCAACGTCTTTATGACATCAAAGCTGAAAAAAGAAGGAGAGATGTAAATCTGAAGATTGGTGTAAAATGGGATGAAGCTAGGAGAGTACTTGATATGCCTCAGCTGAGCATAAACAATGATAGGCAGTTTCTACACCTTCTTGACAAGCTGGAAATCTCTAATCCAAACAATGACGTGTACATGAATGCTATCAAGACTGAAGTCTCAAGGATCACAGCTGCCTTTGACAGATCTTTAAATGAAATGAGCGTCTTTCTATATTGTCATAATGAAGGATCTTTCAAAGTATCACTTCACTTGTTTGAGAATCGTTCTTTATCTGAGATTTGGGTTCTACTCAACAAAGTAAAAAGAAGCTCAGAATTGAATGAAGTTCTTCGAGAAAGGCTCAAAGAGTTTGCCAGCAGGGCTAGTCCTCAAGTGGTCAACAATCCTCATCAGGTAAGATTCTGTAAGTCTGACTGTCTTCAAATCTGCCATCTCGATGCACAATCTCTTAAAGACTACTCTGCTAAGCATCTTATCTGGATGGAACATCACTTAAGAACTGCCGGATACTCATCCATGTTGAAAACTCAAGCTGCTGATCTGATTCAAGCTTACTGTAAAAAGAACATCAAAAGGTACAATCAGTTTAAGAATAAGCTAAGTTCAGTCATGGTTCAACCAGTCAAACCAGGCAGTCTCTCTACAGAAAAGGATCATGTCTTCGACAAGGAATTGCTGCAAGAATTGGAAGAAGGTGAAGTTGGAAGGGAAGATCACTGAATTCGAATAGCTCAAAACTTAATGTAATATGCTTAGAGCTTTATGAATCAAGATAGACCAATGTATTTATATGTTCAGACTAGAGGAACATCTATCTTGTATTCACTGGTAAATTTCTTTTGGAATCTGGAAAATGTTAAATATAATCCAGAACTTTTCTGCTATTTACTTTGCATTTCTATTTATATCTTTTTCTTATTTGTTAGTTGAGTTATCCTCTAGGTATTTGTTGTTATAGTCTAACAAACAAATGGGGGAGATTGAAAGGCATATGTCATAGCCTATTTGTTTATTCGAGGATTTAACTCAACTCAAATAAGAATGTAATAAGTAAATAGTAGATCCACAGTCAAAGAGATCTCTCCAAGTAACATCTGTCAAAGGATTCAGTATCAATGTTCATCTACAGCTTTAGAAATTACTTCACTGGAAGAAGTTCAAGAAATTGATCAAGCCTCAGTGATATAAATCAATATTGTGGAGTTAATCAAGTGACAGAGATCTCGTCAGGGTATCAAATATTTACAGGGATTTAATCTGAAGAAAATCAAGTTATTAAAGTCAAGACATGAAGAAACGTCACGGAAGTTAGTCACTCATGAACCAGACAGTACATCGAGTGTCAACATTGAAGTGGTGGAATTGATTAATAATTATCAGAAGATTTTCAGAAGAATGGTTGCTGTTCAAGAGTGGTATTAATTCTCTATTAATTAATAAAGTTGTATAATTTAATTAAGAAAATAAATTATATCTGCAAAGATTAATTTATTGATTAATTGAATTAATTGATAAATTAATTCTGAATTAATATAATAAATTTTCAGAATTGATTTTGAATTTAAATTCAATATTAATTCAGCAAGACAATCTTTTGAACTAGTATGACAATCGGTATGACAATCAATAGTCATACCGAAAGTCATGCCAGTTCATTTGATTGTCTTACCGGAAGTCTTACTAGCTGTTGGGATTGTCATGCCAGTTCATTTAACTATCATACCGAAAGTCTTACCAGCTGGTGGAATTGTCTTGCTAGCTCAATTGATTGTCTCACAGATAGTCATGCTAGTTCAATTCATTCTGTTGATTGAATATAAAAAGACAGAAGCAGAAGCTCATTCAATACAGAACAACAACCTGAAGAAAGAAAATATCAGAAGCATTTCATCTCCTCAACTGCATTCAGAGCCTATTAATTTCTAGTCATTAATGTTAAATTCAAACCACTAGAAATCATTATCTTGTTGTTGTGTAACTATCTAGCGGATCAAAATCCCTGGAACTTAATCTCAAATTGCTTTACGCATTTGATCTTTTTATTTCAAAAATAGAAAAAGTTCATGTCGAATTTATTCTAGATTTGGAATAATTTATTTGAGATAAATTTCTTGTAAACGATACCGTTGTTGTAACACCTTTCAAGTTTAATAATAGTTTTATTTAACTTGAATTTTGTTTCACTTTTTATTCCGCATTTTATTCGATTAATCGGTATAGTTTGTATTCAACCCCCCTTCTACAAACATATTGGGACCTAACATGAAGCTTGGCTTCAATAATAGCTTGCTTTTTCTTCTGTTTGAGTTTCTTAGCATTTAAAGCAGCTTGCTTCTTTTCTTGCTTGATTCTTTCCTCTTATTCCTTCTTTGCTTCTGCAAACTGAGGGTGTCTAGCCACCACACAGATTTCTTTCCCATTCCTGTAGATCTTAGCAATTCTTCTCTTTAGCACTGAGTCAGTTGGATCTTTGAAGAATGCAATGGACCTTGCCAATTGCTTCTTTTTATCTGGCCTTGGAGTCTCAAACATAAGGTATAAGGGATTTTTGTCAGATGACTTTGGATAATTCCTTTTGGGCTTCAAAACCAAGTTGGCTTTTGAAGACTTTATGCATGAAGGTTGGCCCTTTTCCAAATTACCTAGACTCATTTCATTCACAGAAATTTGCTTTACTTGAGAGAAGTGATGAAAGATCATATTAGGTTTCTCAATTGGACCAAATTTCTTTATGATTTCTTCATCAATCTTCCTCCATTTGTCATCCAATTCCTTCTCAACTGCTGTACCATCAAGCTTCTTGAAATTTGTCTTTGAGTCCAACTTAGCAGCTGCTATCTGGATCAGATCAATGTTGTCCAAGACTGGTGGCTTAGGATAAGTAATTTTTGGAACAATTACTTAACTAACTTGTATGTTTAGCACATTCTCCCCCTCACTGATTGGCTCTCCTAGACTAACTAGGACAAGTGAATCTTTCTCCCCCTTTTTGTTAGCATCAAGTTGAATGGAGGTAGAAGTTTGTGCAGCCACTAACTTTTGAAGGAACTGAATTTGTTGGGCTTGATGTAAGTGAATTGCAGTGATGGAAGCTTCCAATTTTTTGAGTCTTAAGTCCAAAGAGTCCACTTTGCTGGCTAGATCAGAATTTTTCCTGAGTTGTATGTTAATGTCAAGCATGATGGTGTTGGGAAACTTAGCATCTAGCCTGTCAATAACATCCTTCTTGACTTGATTAATTTCTGTCTTCAGCTCAGTGACATCCATAAATTGTTTGAGAGACTGTATTTGATGTAGTTGGAGAGAATTAAGGTGTGCCTGAAGAAGCTTCTTGGTGTTGGCATTGGTTGTCGCTTGAAAAGCTGTTTGAGTTTGTTGAATGATGTGAAAGTGAGTAGTCTTGAAGTGTTGCTCATCACAGTCTTTAGAAAACACCCAAAATGGAATGTTTGATCTGGAGCTAGGGCCTGCTTCTCCCCCTATGTTGATAAACTCTTCTTCATCATTATCTTCATCCCCAAATATAGGGGTGAGCAGAAAACCGCAAAAACGGCCCGCACCGCACCAATCCGCACCGCAAAACGCGGTTTTTAATTTTCGTGGTGCGGTTGTGGTTTGAATTTTTAATAAACCGTGCGGTGCGGTGCGGGTTGTGGTTTTAAATTTCTGAAATGCGGTTCAAACCGCACCGCACCACAATATTTAATATATATATATAATAGTTATATTTCATGATTCCATTTATTAAGTTTGATTCCATTTAACATACTAGGAGTGCTTGCTTAGTGATCATCTTGTTTCGACAAGATCAATTGTTGCGTGATCATCATCCTATTTGTGTTTCTTCAAAAATAATGAGACACATGATACAAAGTCACCTATTTAATAGTGAACTCATTTAATTGCCGAGCCAAGCTTCTACGTTAAACTTTACAAAGCCACCTATTTAATAGTGAACTCATTTAATTGCCGAGCCAAGTTTCTACGTTAAACTTTATAATGTTGAATTTCTAAATTGTATTATTGAAGAATATTGGCGAGTTTGTTATATTATTCAGAAATTTAATTAATTTAAGTTTTGTATTTATTTAAAATTTTCGAACTTGTAATGTACAAACCGCAGTGAACCACACCACACCGCACCGCATTTTTGTGGTGTGGTTTATGCAGTTTTTGATGGTACGCGGTGCGGTTACAGTTTGGAAATTTGATTAAACCGCATGTGCAATTTGGTTTGCGGTTTGAGGAAAAAACCGCACCGCCCGCACCGCGCTCACCCCTACCCACAGAACCACCAGTTCCATAATCAACATCATCACCAGCTTTGGGTGGCATGGCTGAGATGACATCTTTGGCTCTTTGCATGGAGGCTGTTGTATGCACCAGATTCACTACTAGAAATATGGGATCAGACATCGGTTCAGAACCGATGTTAAAAAAATCTGAACCGATGTCTTCGCGTGTGATGCTAAATGTCATCAGCCTTTGACATCGGTTAACAACCGATGTCTATTACAGTGCTATACATCGGTTTAAAGATTAAATGTGATGTCTTTGCAACAAATTTCAGCTTATATTACAGTATTTTTTGGTGAATATGAGTATATTATGAGGTATTTATCCATTAGAACATGAATCCTACATGCTCTAAAAGTTATTTATTAAAATTCTTTTGAACAAACCGATATGAAATGCTAGATCAGACATCGGTTAGATTATTAAAATTCTTTCGAACAAACCGATATGAAATGCTCTAAAAGTTATTTATTAAAAGTTATTTATTAAAATTCTTTTAGCAGCCACATTGTCCTGTTCAGCTAGAACTTGATAAGCTGAGACAGGGTGAGTAAATGCCTTAGCTTCATAAGAAACAGAGTCTAAGACAACTTGATATTCTTGCTGAATTAGTTGTTTCTTTTCAGCCGCATTGACATCCATTCACTCACTCACAATAGGCTCTTCCCAAGTTTCTGTACCTGCATTTCTCTCATGTTCTCTATGTTCTTGCATCAAGGGCTCCACTTGGCTCACCACCCTCACACCCTCACTTTCACCTACTAAGGTGGAACTCCCCTCATTCACTTTTACCAGGCTGGAAGAAATAGCCTGGATAATTTCTCTCTTTTCCTCTCCTTATGCTTGAGAGCAACTCAGCCTCTCACTCTGTTCACTCCCTTCCCTCAATCCTAGGAGTGATTGTACAACTACTAACTCATCTACACTTGTAATAATTGTTGAAAAATCAGCTTGTGTAGTGAGTACCGACGGATGAGGAATATCCATCGGGGTAGTAGTTAGGGTAGCCGACGGATGACTGTTGTTAGGCACATCCGTCAGGATATAATCACTGGTCGATGGATGAACAATATCCACTGGAATAGAGGAAATGATAGAGTTTGGAGTTGAAACTATTGTGGATTCCGTGCAGATTGATGATAATTTAGGCACAGAATTCTCAACAGTTCCTGAAAGAATTGGCAAGTGAGCCAACAAATCATCTAGAAGATGATGCTCACTTGCACTGAATTTGGCCTACTCCAACTGTCACACCCCAACTTTACCAAATGTTTAAATATAACTATTACAACATTTTAAAAGAAGTAAACATAACCCAATCCAAGATCTTACAGTTTAGGGTTTGGAACAGCCCATCACTACCATTTATTACATCTGATTTTTAAAATAGCGAGTCCTCACACAAAACTACTATCACTTATTCTACCTGAGCTCGAACATAAGCATCAGCATCACAGGTCTTACGGGCGGTCTGCTTGAATCTAACCATAGCTGCTAGCTGAAATATCAGGGTAAAGTAAAGAGTGAGCCAAATGCTCAACAAGTGCTAAACAATACGATACCAAACATAAATCGAAATATATATTAAGGAATGACAGTGAGAGGACATAACCAATGATATCGAGAGATAAGACTTTTGGGTGGTGGCATCATTTTGTTTGTATCAAAACAATTTCAAAATCATACTTTTAATCAGAATCATTTTATGACGCTACGGATTACACCCGGTGATCAGCCGCGAAGTAATCCCGAACCTCGCTGGGTTCTAAAACATTAATGGGAATCCCTAGGCAACTTTTAAGCCTAATATAAGTGTGGAAAGGACTCGCGTCTCAGTCCAGATCCACCATTCAAAGAAAATATTTATCCCCCTTTGGGACTGAAAACTCATATTTTATTTACTTCAAAAACTGATGCCGAAATATAACAATATCTTTTTTTACAGTAAACATTTTTATCAAGGGATTATAGATCAACTCGAAACACGGGGAAATGGTACTAAATCTCAGGGCCATGAATCACAAAACTATACTCTATTAGGGTAACTGAATGGTTTTCATATATCAAAGTTTAGACAAGGGGATTTAGTGAGGCTATTGGATATCATGAAGGGTAATGCCAAATTGGGCTTAAAGCAATGGTTTGTCATCAAGGTTCAAGTGCTGGATCATCAAGAAGGTAAGCTTCATGAATACTAAGGGTGTTAAGGTATGCAGAAATGATCTTTAGCTCAGGATATATCAGAATTTTCAAGCTTTAGGATAAGAAAGAGGGGTATCAATCAATGAGGAATCACTTTGATAAGTATCTGACTCTCAGGGTTCAAGGTAAGGTTCTATAGGGGTTCAAGTATCAGGATGAGATATCAATGCTTAGGAATCATCAGCATGTTAATCAAGAGAATCAACCAAGAGTTATAACTACCCTTTCTTTTATCATGGCATTCGAATTACTTTAATATACTATCATGATAAGACTACTTTGCAATACGTACTCGAGGGTTCATGGCATCTCTATATAATTCAAAGATAAACAAAAGATACGCTTGATTTAATATATCAAATGACACAGGATAGTTGCAGCAATGTATGAACTATTAGCAGTAAATATGAAGGACAAGTTGAATCACTTGCCTTGAGAAAAGCTGGTTTGGTCTGACTGGTAGGAGCAACTAGAAGCTTCACTCGACCTTTATGGCAAGTTTTCCCTCGTCTCGAAATCCTACATAAATAATAATAATCCTCATTATAATATATTCTCATCAACTTAACCAATTTACAACCCGAATTTAAACACGAATGGCACTAAGGCCTATATGCACTTAATTTATATTCACCTTTAAATTATAATTGCACACACATAGCCACATAATCACATATCATATATTAATACCAAATAACACCATATACACCATAATGCAACACTAGGATTGGATGATCTCGATCCCCAACTAAGTCACTTGATCGCTAAATTAGACAAAGTCTTCAAATTGGGCCTTCTAACTCGATGTGCCTTCACTAAACTATCCAAAACCTATTGACCCTCACTTGTGCCTTTTGCTCTACTGACCTTATAATATCTTAAAACTATGGTGGTCAACCTAAATCTTACTCCTAAGTGTTCTAAAACTATGTGATAAGTGAAAGTGCTCACTGGTGCAAATTTCAGAATGACAACTATTGTTTCTTGAGTGCATTAGACACTCTTAAACTACATGTTTTCCTTCAAAACTTTTACACAAGACTCTCCTGACCTAAGGAAATCTCTCAAACTTGTTGTGGCTCAAGGGCCTGGCTTGGGCCTTCTTGGGCCTAAGCTAAAAGTCCAAGGTTCCCCTGTTTTTTTCTGGGAAGAAAACGCCCTGACTTGAATTAACTTGTGACACATGGTTCTAACTCATATCCTATGAACTATGGCTGGAAAAACTTCTCTGACACTCCCTCTAACTAAGGCCCAACAGGGCCTAATGAGGGCCTACCCATGACATGGTCAAATCTCCCTATTTCTAAATTCCAACAAAACTGTGCCCTGCTGGACAGATTTTGTTATTCTACTTGTGCACCTAACCAAATGACATGCAAACCTCTAACAAACACCTAAAACCTTTTATATACTCCCAATACTAACTTCTGGTGGCTTGGGCCTCAAAGTGCACATCAATGACATGGTCAAAACTCACTCTAAACCTCAGGGTACTATACTGATTTTCTGCAGAAACTATGACTCTCCTTTCTCCAAGGTTTTGACTTGACAAACTCAACCACCAACAACCCAATACCCAAACCAAGACTTAAACATGGTGATCTACTGAACTAACTCCCTTATACTTAAAATAATCTTGGTGGAGATCATCGTTACCTAAGGTGCAATTATGGCAAAACAAAAGAAACCACATTTTCACAACTCACAAATTATCAAGTCTTTGAAACAACAAGCTATGCATTTTATAAAAGATATACACGAATTATTACCATGCATAAAGAAGCATTAATCAATATTAATACATTATTCCTACTGAAATTAAAGCTTACTAATAAAATCTTTCCAAATGATCAAAATCTTATAACATTCTAAGAGAAATCCACATGCATACATGTCTTCGAGTTTTGCAAGCCAAACAACATGTTTTCTAAATATGTTTTACCAAGAAATTTACATGCAAGCCTAGCATGAGCTATATCTAGATGATCACTTAGCATGCAAGGGGTTTCATCAAATTTTCACTACAAAAATTCAAGCCATTATCACATAAACATGCAAAATTGAACAAAGCAACAAGAATGGTCTCAAGGACCATTCATTCGGCTCCCCTATGGTCATGGCCGAATGAAATGTAAGGGAATGGCCATTTAACATCAAGAGTTTCCTTCTCAAGA